>NW_022436992.1:14018154-14178296 GCF_009761245.1 Sapajus apella | reverse complement strand
TCACCATCACTATCACCATGATCATCATCATCGTCATTATCATCTTCATTATCATCGTTAGCATCACCATCACTATCATCAGCAGCACCATCACAGTAGTCAGTACCTGCTCAAGAAGCTGAGGTGGACAGATCGCTTGAACATGTGAGGTCAAGGCTGCAGTGAGCCTTGATTGCACCACTTGATGCTGCCTTGAGAAAACAAAGACAAAACTTTACTTTTTGGGCTATTCTTTTCTGGTAAAAATGGTGTAAAGATGGGGATGAGGAAGGCTATTGTATGAGAGAGCAAACAAGGTCCAAGCAGTGCTCTGGGCTCTTTAGGACCAGTAGTCAACTTTACTTCTTAAATTTCCAGGGAAGGAGTTCAGAATGATGGAATGCTCTGGGTATGCCCAAAGCTTTATCTTGAAAATAGCCTGTCATGAATAATTTGTTTCATTTGTCATGACTGGAAATTGGCTTTGTGTATGCCAGAGAATGGGGGCAGGAAAGAAAGATTGTGTCTTGAGCTCCCTGTGCCTCTGGGGCAGTGACGCTTTTCCTCTCGTGGAAGGAGAGCATGACTGAAAAGGTGCACAGATAAGGTGTCTGAGAGAAATTAGGCTTCCAGACACAGAGACACAGCCTTCCCCAAAAGGTCCTAATTGCTCTACCTTTTTTCTTTTTTGCTTGTTCTAACATTAGTAACCGAAACTGATTATGATCTCAAATGAGAGGAGAAAGTGACTCTTCCCACCTTTGAGCTAGTTAATTACCTAAATCTCAGTTCAAGAGTCACTTCCATCCCCAGTGAAAGCCCTTGAGTGCTGGGCACCTCTCCTTCATAGCATTTGTCCTAGGGGTTTTTGTACATGTGCTTGTGTGAAACTTGGATTGACATCAGTATTTCTGACTGGACTACCATTTCCTCAAGGGTAGGGATATCTTGCTCACCATTTTTAGTTCCAGTATCTAGACATTACCTCAAGCAAACAAGTCCTTAAATGAATGAATGAATAAAATGAATGAATGAGTGAATAAATGAGTTAGCAGTGTTGTATTTAAGTGTTGGATTCTTCACTGATGCTGTTCTTCTCCATGTCCAGGGTCCTGTCGTATTTTTTCTTTATCATGGTAGGATTCTCATCACAGGCTGTATTGATGGCTAGAGTCACACTTTTAGTGCAGATCACTGGAGCCCAATGACCCCAAATAGCTCTCAGCTGTGTCATGTACTTGACAGCGTTTTCAAATAAGACACACTAGGAAGAGATGATGTCTCTCAGAGTATGATCGGAAACCATCTACACCAGAATCACTTGAGGAGTTTTGTAAAAGTGCAGATTTTTGGGAATAACGTTGGACATGCTAATTCAGAATCTTAGGATATAAAGTCCTGAGAATTTGCTTAATTATTCTGCAGGAAGATTTGTCTCTTCTCCCCATTTACTTATTTAACCTTTTTTAAAAGAATCAGTATGGATTTAAAAAAAATAATTTAGGTTATAATACAATGCTACATGTATGTTTTATTTTCAGAAAATTGTTCCAGCTTTGGCAATTGGTAGCTCTTTCTGTTGGCTTCTGTGTTCCTTTGACATATCCTGTTATCGCCTTTTTTAAAGTACTGTCTTATTTTCTATCACTACAGAATGCTTTTGGCTCATCTTGTATCTTTTCTTCGCCATCCCTAAAATCAGCCATTTCTCTAAGGCCCCTGGTTACTTTTATTGGAGAATGATACTGGAAATTGAGACCTGGGCCCTAGATATGCTCATTGTTACTAAGGTGTCATTGCTTCCAGGCTCTCTCAGTTGATTGATCAGGGAAATATATGTGTATATACCAAACAGTATAGAGATATAGCTACAAATATTTCTATATGTAACCATCTGTCTCTATATTAAACTAAACATGAGTTTATACTGATGTCTCCAGTTCTAATTCATTATCTCACAAATCCTTCTAGCTTTTCCCCGTGTGCTTGTCTGTAAACTCTTACTCTAACAGTGAGAAACCTGGCTCCTACAACCCACTATCTATTGGCTCAGTTGTTCCATTCCAGTATACATGTATAATAGTTTCAACACTGTAAATTGAATCAGTGGGAAACAACTTATCAACAGAGTACAGTGCTTACGTACAGTGCCTTTTGCCTTTAGTCTTATAGACTTCCCTCACATCCAAAGTTACTTTAGGTCAGCAGCTTTCTCACTCATTCCCTTTAGTGAGGTTATTTTATACATTTTTAATACAGTGAGATTCTTTTGTTACAGTGTATATACATTCCATTCTAAGATTAAAAAAAAATACAACAGCCTGGGCAGGCTGGCTAACACCTGTAATCCTAGCACTTTGGGAGGCTGAGGCAGGTGGATTGCCTGTATGTAATAGCCAAAAACCACAATTACTTTTGCACCAAACTAATAATAGTTTCTTCCTGTCTATCTGCTGTGTTTGTGGGTCCTTCTTAGAGGACTAAGGCCAGGGGCTCCCTTAAGTTTCCAAAAACTCATTTGTGAGTGAGTTTGGAACTCAAGATGCATTTTCCAACAGAAATAATGTAATTTATGATGATTGGCTTCCCATTCTCACTCACAAAAACTCAGTTCATTTACTATTCCCAGCTGTAATATCAGCATTTTGTTTATCTCTACCCCATTGACAATACTGTTTCTCTAGGAAAAAAAATGAAAATTCCACTTGAGCTTCTTAGATTGCCTTTTGACAGAGACTAGATATTCCTTGAGGTGAATGGCAGGACAGTGTGACTTGTAAAAGTAACTTTGGCAGAGAACAAACTGAAGCTTCTTTCAGGTAACAATGAACTCGGCAATTTAAGAATGCAAATGAAATAAGGATATTTTTGACCAAACACAAATAGAAGGTGTAAACCAACAAATACCTAAATCAATTTAGAAATTTATTTTCCTAAGGTGAAGGGTGCACGTCCAGGAGGCAGGTCGGTGCCTTTCTCCAAAAATGATTTTGAGGGCTTTAATACTTAAGAGGGAAAGGGCAGATACTGGGGAAAGTGGAATCAATTTTTGTAAGGTGTGGGTAGATAAGAGGCAAATGGTTGCCTTCTTTTGAGTCTTTGGTTAGTAGTTTACATGTGAGAGGCGGGTAGAGGAATAGTCACTTATGCATTAATTTAGCTCAATTAATCTGTATTTTTATGTAAGATAAAACAAACATAGGGTGGAGGAAGCAATCAGATATGCATTTGTCTCAGGTGCAAAGAGGGATGACTTTGAGTCCTGTCCCTTGTCCTGTACCTGGGAAGACAAGCTATCAATTTACATTGTCGGAGTGAAATTCAATAGAACTCTTTTAGGATAAAGATCTGGGGGGCCCACAAGGAATTTCCTCGTGGGCAATATTGTGAGGGAGATATGCAGCTTTTTTACCCTTGTAGCTGTTATTTAGGAATGCAATGGGAGACAGGTTTGCCTGGTGCACTTCCCAGCTTGACTGTTTTCTTTGGCTTAGTGATTTTGGGGTCTCAAGATATATTTTTCTTTCACAAAGGTGTCCACTACCATAAGATCTTAAGAAAAGGAAATGTGGCAGGCCAGTCTCACTAATGCAGACCTCCATAACAACTGTTTCAGTACTGACTGAGTGGTTAAGTTAAATATTTAAAAGTCAATGTCCTTATACAAAGTCTGGAAAGTAACAAAAGCCTATCAAGAGTTTTCCCTAGGTCTTTCCTAAAAGCATGGCAAAATAAAGAAAGAATTCTTATCAGGATCCATTTAGGATTAAGCAAGTTTTATTGTGGGTCTGAAGAAACTCACTAGGACTCCACAAACAAGTTTATTGGAGGTCTGAAGGAACTCCCTAAGCCTCTATGACTTAGCAGGGGACAAGATAAAGGCAATCACCCAAGCACTTGTATCTATTTAGATGAAGTACATTTACTGAGGCTCCAGAGGAAGGTCTTCAGAACTCAGTCCTTAGTTATAGATTAAAAGAAGTTAATCACTTATGTCTTTAGTTGAATGCACACTTACACGTAGACATAGAGCTTAGAAGATATATAAGCTGTGGAAAATTTCATAATTTTTTGTAGGCCTGGCAATAATTTCTAGGCCTTCTCCCTGTAACTGGTTGGAGAAATAAAAACTTACTTCCTCCTCAGTTCAGCTGCTTCTCGTTATTGGGCCACAAGTAATAGCAGCCCAACCCTCAGTTTGGCCCAAGAACAGAAACTCTGGATGAACACTATCAATAGAGCTCTTGGCAATGATGGAAATGTTCTATTAATTTGCTGTACAGTAGTCATTATTCACATGTGGCTGCTGAGCACTTGAAATGTGGCTAGTGAGATGGAAGAACTGAGTTTTTTTAATATTACTCAATTTTACTTACTTTGAACTTCAATAGCTACATATAGCTAGTGGCTACTGTATTGAACAATGTAGTTCTAAAATATGTACTTCAAATAGAAGGAAAATGATCCCAGAGGGGAGGTCATAAGTAGAAGAAGAAATGAATAGCAAAGAAAGTTCTAAATCTATACACAAATGTAAATGAACACTCATGCTATAAAATAGTCTTATTTTAGAGGGTTTTAAAGTATATGGAATTAACATATGTGGCATTAAAAGCATATAAGTTGGGAGAGGATTGAGGTAAGTGAAGGTGCTCTGTGGGCCTTAAATTATATTGGAGGAAAATACAGCTACTCATTAACATTAGGTTTTTAAATAAATTAAGGATATATGGATTACAGAGTAATTTTAGGTAAGTGCTAAAAGAAGAGAAAATAAATGCATAAGTTTCAAACTAGCGGAAGAAAAATGAATGATAGAAAATATTCAAACCAAAAGAAGGCAAAAAGGAGGAGAAGAAACATAATGAGAATAACGAATAGAAAACACTGTAACAGTGGTTGATTTTCAGTCCAAATGCCCTATTTCATTGATTTAAAGGCAAACATTTATTCATATTTTTACATCTCTGAAATGGGGAGGCATATGCCAAGCTGTGTGTATTACAAGCTCTGTCAGTCAGCTTGTGTCAACTTGGTCAGAACTCTTCATTTGGTCATCGGTTGAGTTTTGCATGTCATTGTCATTGCAGGTTTTGTGTTTAATTGCTGTTGAAAATGTCTTCAAAAAGATGCCCTCTGCTTTAAGGATGTTGAATATTGGCCCCCATTCTCTTCTGGCTTGTAGGGTTTCTGCTGAGAGATCTGCTGTGAGTCTGATGGGCTTCCCTTTATGGGTAACCCGACCTTTCTCTCTGGCTGCCCTTAGTATTTTCTCCTTCATTTCGACCCTGGTGAATCTGACGATTATGTGCCTTGGGGTTGCTCTTCTTGACGAATATCTTTACACCATGGAATATTATGCAGCCATCAAAAACGATGAGTTTGGGTCCTTTGTAGGGACTTGGATGAACCTGGAAACCATCATTCTCAGCAAACTGACAGAGGAGCAGAAGATCAAACACCGCATGTTCTCACTCATAGGCGGGTGTTGAACAATGAGAACACATGGACACAGGGAGGGGAGCACTACACACTGGGGTCAGTTGGGGGGAAATAGGGGAGGGACGGTGGGGGGTGGGAAGCTGGGGAGAGATAGCAAGGGGAGAAATGCCAGATGTAGGTGATGGGGAGGAAGACAGCGAATCACACTGCCACGTGTGTTCCTATGCAACAATTTTGCATGTTCTTCACATGTACCCCAAAACCTAAAATGCAATAAAATAAATAAATGGGAAAAAAAAAAAAAGATGCCCTCTGGCTTGTCATAGAAACAGAGTGGCAGAATGAAAATTTAATATTAGCGAAGCAATGCCATTCTTTCTTGCAAACATCAAGAGCTACAAAAAAGAAGCTCTTCATGACTTGAAGAAGCTGTGTGCTTTTTCTTTGCTTCTGGGAATGTAAAACCAGAGAAATTGACATGTCTCTTAGAATTGATGAAAGAAATATTGAAGAACAGAGAAACTGGTGTGATTGGTTTATACACATCACAGAGATGTTGTTAAGGTGTTGTGTCTCAGGACCTAACTGGTGGTGTTTCTCTTTTTAATTCATACATAAAATATGGCTGTGTTTTAAAATCCATGGTGTTTTAGATGTTTGATGTAAACGATTTATATTATAAAGCTGAATAAGGAAAGCAAACAGAACCCATGCTGTTTTTAAGAGATATATCTAAAATCAGCTGGGCATGGTGGCTCATGCATGTAGTACCAGTTCTTTGGGAGGCCGAGGTGGGTGAATCACCTGAGGTCAGGAGTTCAAAACCAGCCTAGCCAACATGATGAAACCCCATCTCTACTAAAAATACAAAAAATTAGCTGGGTGTGGTGGTGGGTGCCTGTAATTCCAGCTACTTGGGAGGCTGAGGCAGGAGAATTGCTTGAACCTGGGAGTTGTAGGTTGGCAGTGAGCCGAGATTATGCCATTGCACTCCAGCCTGGGTGAGAGCATGAGATGCTGTGTCAGAAAAAAGAAAAAGAAAAAGAAAAGAAAAGAATGAAAAGAGAGACATCTAAAATGTAAGAATGGAAAAGATTGAAAGAAAAAGGGGTGGGGGGCAGGATCCAAGATAGCCAAAAAGGAACAGCTCCAGAGTGCAGTTCCCAGCAAGAACAATGCAGAGGGAGAGTGTCCACTGCATTTCCAAACAAATTTTCACTGCCCACAGACCAGGAGAGTACCGGGCCACAGTGGTTTCAGCTGGTGCTGGCTTGGTGCACAGAAACTCACACAAATCTGGGCAGCTGTTTCAACTGGCAACCTGGAATGCCTGGAAGACAGAACCACCCATTCAACTGAAGGGGGGCGGGGAGGAGAGACAGGGAGCCAGGTGATCTAGCTCGGCGGTTACCACCCCCACCAAACAAGCAATCTGAAACGCTCTGGATTGAGAGTTTCACAGCAAGTGCAACTGGATCCAGAGCAGTCCAGCTCAGTGGGGGAAAGGGCGACCACCACTACTGAGGCAGTCCACCACTACTGAGGCTGTTCACACAGCAGCTGGGCAGAGCCTGTGGCAGCTCAGCAATGTGTCTGCTTGTAGACTGTGACGAGACTACTCTGTGGGAGCAGGGTATCTATGAAAAAAGGCAGCAGCACATCAGGAACATATAAATAAAGCCAATCATTATAGGACAGAGCATGTGGGAAGAGGCTGTTATGAGTTCTGCTGCTACAGACTTAAAAGCACCTGCCCAGCATCTCTGCATGGAACAACGGAGCTCCAGCACAACACTTGAGCTCCTATAAAGGACAGACTATCTCCTCAAGCAGCTCCCCAACCCCCATATACCCAAAGAGACACCTTGTAAAGGACAGCTCAGGCCAACATCTGGCAGGTACCCTTCTGGGATGAAGATAACAGAAGAAGAAACTGGCAGCAACCCTTACTGTTCTACAGCCCCTGTGGGTGATCCCCAGGCAAGCAGCGTCTGGAGTGGACCTCCAACAGTCCTGCAGCAGAGGGGCCTGACTGTTAGAAGGAAAACTAAGAAAGAGAAAGAAATAACTTCATCATCAACAAAAAGGATGTCCACTCAGAGACCCCATCTGAAAGTCACCAGCCACAAAGACCACAGATAAATAAATCTACAAAGATGGGAAGAAACGAGTGCAAAAAGGATGAAAACATGAAAAACCACAATGCCTCCCCTCCTCCAAAAGATCATAACTCCTCACCAGCTAGGGATCAAAGATGGATGGAGAATGAATCTGATGAATTGACAGAAACAGGCTTCAGAAGATGGGTAATAACAAACTTCTCAGAGCTAAAAGAACATGTGCTAACCCAATGCAAAAAAATTAAGAACCTAGAAAACAGGTTAGATGAGATGCTAACTAGAATAAACAGCTTAGAGAAGAATGCAAATGACTTGATGGAGCAGAAAAACACAGCACGAGACCTTCATGAAGCACACACAAGTTTCAAAAGCCAAATTGACCAAGCAGAAGAAAGGATATCAAAGATTGAACGTCAACTCAATGAAATAAAATGAGAAGGCAAAAATAGAGAAAAAAGAGTGAAAAGAAATGAACAAAGCCTCCAAGAAATATGGCATTATGTGAAAAGACCCAACCTATGTTTGATAAGTGTACCTGAATGGGACAGACAGAATGAATCCAAGCTGGAAAGCACTCTTCAGGATATTATCCAGGACACCTTCCCCAACCTAGCAAGGCAGGCCAACATTCAAGCCCAGGAAATATAGAGAACACCGCAAAGATACTCCTCAAGAAGAGCAACCCCAAGGCACATAATCATCAGATTCACCAGGGTTGAAATGAAGGAAAAAATGCTAAGGACAGCCAGAGAGAAAAGTTGGGTTACCCACAAAGGGAAGCCCATCAGGCTCACAGCGGATCTCTCAGCAGAAACCCTACAAGCCAGAAGAGAGTGGGGGCCAATATTCAACATCCTTAAGGGAAAGAACTTTCAACCTAGAATTTTATATCCAGCCAAACAAAGCTTCATAAGTGAAGGAGAAAGAAAATCCTTTATGGACAAGCAATTGCTGAGAGATTTCGTCACCACCAGGCCTGCCTTACAAGAGTTCCTGAAAGAAAAACTAACAAGGAAAGGAACAATCAGTACCAGCCATTCCAAAAATGTATCAAATGGTAAAGACCATTGACACAATGAAGAAAATGCATCAATTAACAGGCAAAACATCCAGCTAGCATCAAAATGACAGGATCAAATTCACATGTAACAATATTAACCTTAAATGTAAATGGACTAAATGCCCCAATCAAAAGACACAGACTGGCAAATTGGATAAAAAGTCAAGACCCATCGGTGTGCTGTATTCAGGAAATCCATCTCACATGCAAGGACACACATAGGCTCAAAATAAAGGGAGAGAGAAAGATTTATCAAGCAAATGGAGAGAAAAAAAAAAAGCAGGATTGCAATCCTAGTCTCTAATATAATGGATTTTAAACCAACAAAGATTGAAGGAGACAAAGAAGGGCATTACATAATGGTAAAAAGGTCAATGCATCAAGAAGAGCTAATGATCCTAAATATATACGCGCCCAATACAGGAGCACCCAGATACGTTAAGCAAGTTCTTAATGACCTACAAAGAGACTTAGACTTCCATGCCATAAAACTGGGAGACTTTAGCACTTCACTGTCAATATTAGACAGATCAATGAGACCGAAAATTAGCAAGGATATCCAGGACTTGAACTTAGATCTGGACCAAGTGGACCTAATAGACATCTACAGAAATCTCCACCCCAAATCCACAGAATATACATTCTTCTCAGCACTGCATGGCAGCTACTCTATAATCAACCACATAATTGGAAGTAAATCACTCCTCAGCAAATGCGAAAGAACGGAAATCATAACAAACAGTCTCTCAGACCACAGGGCAATCAAATTAGAACTCAGAATTAAGAAAATAACTCAGAACCACACAGCTTCATGGCAACTGAACAACTGGCTCCTGAATGTCAACTGGATAAACAATGAAATGAAGGCAGAAATAAAGGTGTTCTTTGAAACCAAAGAGAATGAAGACGCAATGTACCATAATCTCTGGGACACATTTAAAGCAGTATTTAGAGGGAAATGTATAGCAATAAATACCCACATGAGAAGCAAGGAAAAATCTAAAATTGACGCCCTATCATCAAAATTGAAAGAGCTACAGGAGCAAGATCAAAAAAACTCAAAAGCTAGCAGAGGACAACAAATAACTAAGATCAGAGCAGACCTGAAGGGGATAGAGACACAAGAAACTCTTCGAAAAATCCATAAATCCAGGAGCTGTTTTTTTGAAAGGTTCAACAAAATAGACAGACTGCTAGCCAGATTAATAAAAAAGAAAAGGGAGAAGAATCAAATAGATACAATAAAAAACGATAAAGGGGATATCACCACTGATTCCACAGAAATACAAACTACAATCAGAAATTACTACAAAAACCTCAATGCACATAAACCATTATATCTGGAAGAAATGGTTAAATTACTGGACACTTACACCCTCACAAGCCTAAACCAGGAAGAAGTTGAAACCTTGGATAGACCAATAACGAGGGCTGAAGTTGAGGCAGCAATTAATAGCCTAACAACCAAAAAAAGTCCAGGTCAGACGGATTCACAGCTGAATTCTACCTGATGTACAAAGAGGAGCTGGTACCATTCCTTCTGAAGCTATTCCAAACAATCCAAAAAGAGGGAATACCTCCAAAACATTTTATGAGACTAATATCATCTTGATGCCAAAACCTGGCAGAGACTTAACAAGAAAAGAAAACTTCAGGCCAATATCCATGATGAACATAGATGCAAAAATCTTCAAAAAACAGTGGTAAACTGATTGCAACAGCACATCAAAAAGCTTATCCACCATGATCAAGTAGGCTTCATTCCGGGGATGCAAGGCTGGTTCAACATACGCAAGTCTATAAACATAATCCACCACATAAACAGAATCAAAGACAAACACCACATGATTATCTCAATAGATGCAGAGAAGGCCTTCAATGAAATTTAACAGCACTTTATGCTGGAAACTCTCAGTAAACTAGGTATTGAAGGAACATATCTCAAAACAATAAAAACTATTAACGACAAACCTACAGCCAATATCATACTGAGTGGGCAAAAACTGGAAGCATTCCCTTTGAAATCTGGCACTAGACAAGGATGCCCTCTGTCACCACTCCTATTCAATATAGTATTGGAAGTTCTAGCCAGAGCAATTATGTAAAATAAATAAATAAATGAATAAAATAAAGGGTATTCAATTAGGAAAAGAGGAAGTCAAATTGCCTCTATTTGCAGATGATGTGATTGTATATTTAGAAGACCCTATCATCTCAGCCCAAAATCTCCTTAAACTGATAAGCAACTTCAGCAAAGTCTTAGGATACAAAATCAATGTGCGGAAATCACAAGCATTCCTATACACCAATAACAGACTAACAGAGAGCCAAATCAACAAACTCCCATTCCCAATTGGTACAAAGAGAATAAAATACCTAGGAGTACAACTAACAAAGGATGTAAAGGACCTCTGCAAGGAGAACTACAAACCACTGCTCAATGAAATAAGAGAGGACACAAATAGAAGGAGAAACAATCCATGTTCATGGTTAGGAAGAATCAATATCATGAAAATGGCCATACTGCCCAAAGTAATTTATAGATTCAATGCTATCCCCATCAAGCTACCAATGAACTTCTTCACAGAACTGGAAAAAACAACCTTAAACTTCATATGGAACCAAAAGAGAGCCCACATAGCCAAGACAATCCTAAACAAAAAGAACAAAGTCAGAGGCATCATGCTACCCGATTTGAAACTATACTACAAGCCTACAGTAATCAAAACAGCATGGTACTGGTACCAAAACAGAGATATAGACCAATGGGTCAGAACAGAAGCCCTGGAGGCAATGCCACACATCTACAACCATCTGATCTTTGACAAACCTCACAAAAACAAGCAATAGGGAAAGGATACCCTGTTTAATAAATGGTATTGGGAAAACTGGCTAGCCATGTGCAGAAAGCAGAAACTGGACCCCTTCTTGACATCTTACAATAACATTAACTCCAGATGGATTAAAGACTTAAACATAAGACCTAACACCATAAAAACCCTAGAAGAAAACCTAGGCAAAACCATTCAGGACATAGGCATAGGCAAGGACTTCATGACTAAAGCACCAAAAGCATTGGCAACAAAAGCCAAAATAGACAAATCGGACCTAATTAAATTCCAGAGCTTCTGTACAGCAAAAGAAATAATCATTAGGGTGAATCAGCAACCAACAGAATGGGAAAAATTTTTTGCAAAATACCCATCTGACAAAGGACTAATATCCAGAATCGACAATGAACTAAAACAGATTTACAAGAAACAAACAAACAAACCCATCCAAAAATGGGCGAAGGATATGAACAGACACTTTTCAAAAGAAGACATATAGGAGGCCAACAAACACATGAAAAAATGCTCATCATCTCTGATTATTATAGAAATGGAAATCAAAACCACGTTAAGATACTACCTCACACCGGTTTGAATGGTGATCCTCAAAAACTCTGGAGACAAGAGATGCTAGAGAGGATGTGGAGAAATAGGAACACTTTTACACTGTTGGTGGGAGTGTAAACTAGTTCAACCATTGTGGAAGACAGTGTGGTGCTTCCTCAAGGATCTAGACATAGAAATTTCATTTGACACAGCAATCCCATTACTGGGTATATACCCAAAGGATTAAAAATCATTCAATTATAAAGACACATGCACATGTATGTTCGTAGCAGCACTGTTTACAATAGCAAAGACCTGGAACCAACCCAAATGCTCATCAACGATAGACTGGACAAGGAAAATGTAGCATATATACACCATGGAATACTATGCAGCCATAAAAAATAATAAGCTTGTGTCCTTTGTAAGGACATGGATGAATCTGGAAGCCATAATTCTCAGCAAACTGATGCAAGAACAGAAAATCAAATACCGCATGTTCTCACTCATGGGCAGGTGTTGAACAGTGAGAACACATGGACATAAGGAGGGGAACATCACACACTGGAGTCTGTTGTGGGGGCAAGGGAGGGACAGTGCGGGGTGGCGGTGGGGAGGTTGGGGAGGGATAACATGGGGAGAAATGGCAGATGTAGGTGACAGGGGGATGGAGGCAGCAAACCACATTGCCACGTGTGTACCTGTGCAACAATCCTGTATGATCTGCACATGTACCCCAGAACCTAAAGTATGATTAAAAAAGAGAAAAAGAGAAATGGTGGAAAGAGATATACCACACAAAAACGAATTAAAAGAAAGTAGCTGTGTCTGACAAAGTGGACTTTAAGGCAATAAGCATTGCTAAAGATAAAGAGGTGTCTCCTTAAAGATAAAAGCTTCCATTCACCAGGGAGATACAACAATTCTAAATTGGACTTGGGCACAAATTTGAGCGTTCTCACTTATTAGTGTAAGACACACAGCTAATTTCTAAATCTTCTAAACCTCGGACTTCTCATGCATAAAGTGAGGATTATCATAGGGCTCACTAATAACATAGTTTCAAAAATATATCATGCCAAAATTGAGATCAAAATAATAAACATATATTACATGGGAGACCTTAATGTACTTCATATTATTAACAGATTAAGATGAGAGAAAAAGAGAGCAGTACGAATAGCAAGCATTTAATCAACAGGATCAATATATCTGTCCTCATGGATATATGCAGAATGCCAAACCTAACAACTGCAGAAATCATGCCAAACATTTAGGTACAGACATTGTGGGAAAATGTAATAGTGAAATGAGCAGACCGACAATCAGAAGATGTTAATAAGAGCACTAATAATGGGGCTGGCAAACATGTCTTTACTGATTTCCAAAAGCTTCTTACAGTAAACATGAAATCACATAATTTCTTCCACTTCCCTACTGTCTCTTGTTCTGGGCTGTGTCCTGCTTATTGTCCAGTACCTTAGCCCCTTAAAAGTTGCTAATCTTCCGAACCTCATTCCTGTGACTGGGCCCCTCGTCCTTGTTCATGGGCCTTGCAGATACTGACTGCATGCTTATCTGGAGCATGCAGTGGCTACTACTTGACCCAGATTTCTCGCTGTGCTCCTCCCACCTAATGGGATTTGCTCATACCTGTATGGGACCCCTCCCATCTTCCCCAGCTGAATACTTACCAAGACAATACATTGCCATACTCCTTTGGACTCTGCTCTGGGCATCAGTCTGAATGTTTCTATTGGGCATCTGCAGCTGGATCAGTTCCCTGAGCACTGTCCAGCCTCTTCAGCATGGCTAGTCCTAGAGCAGAGAATTAGCCTTTCTGTCTCTGCTGCTCTACAGGCCTGGACAAATCTTATGATAATGCAGGCTGCAGGAGGCAGGAATCAAATTTTTGCTCATTATATAGTGCTCCAATTATTTAAATATTGGACTATAGAATATGTCACTAATCTATACTCAGGTGGGTTCCCTATTACTCAGTCCACTGAGGCCAGATCGTGGGATTAACTGTCGAAGAGAGAGTTTTAGTCTGCAGAGCATAGGTCATTCTGAGAATTGCTAGCCCACACTTGTGTGGAGACCTCCAGAGAACAGGATCTGGGTTGGTGCAGGGTACTACCAGGAGGAGAGCAGTGGCAGGAGGTGACACGCCTGTCCTCAGGATGCCCAGCCCCACAGTCAGAGGGGAAGGGGCAGGGCCACATGCATGAAGATCCTCTCCCCAGTATGTGCCAATGACAGGGTTTTCTATCTTTTGGGCCAAGGAAGGAATGTGAAAGCAAAAAGCACGATTTTCTCCTCCCTTTGCATGAAGACTGAGCAGTTTTACCAGATTCCCAGGGAAACACCCTTTCACTCTGGGTTGAATGTGAGTGAGAGACATTCAGGGGTAGAACACTAGAAAAATTATTTTCTGAACCACTTGCCATTAGCCCTAGAAAGTGCTGGGTTTGTCCTTCTTCCTTGTCACAGTAGAGACTGCTGAGCATCAGAACTTGGGCTCTGGAAGTAGACAGACTTGGTTACAAATCTGAGCTCTCTCCCTTATTAGTGTGGGACATAGAGAAACTTTAAAAATCCTTCCAAACCTCATACTTTTCATGCATGATGTGAGGATTGGAATAATGCTCACCTAATAGGGGTTCTTGAGAATTAAAAAAGTTAACAATGAACAGCATTCAGCAAGATACCTGACTATTGAGAAAATCAAAAATTGTTTGTTATTGATGTTGTGATTATTAATCATCCATTCTGCACCTTCTGACTGGGATATCATGCCATCAGAATGGGATGGATTCCTGCATGGGCTGGGCCAAGAGTGCAATAATGGAGGAGTGAAGAAGGAAGAAGTGGAGGCAGAAAGCCCCCAGGAGTCCAGTATGGTACAAGGCTGAGCTAATGCTGCAGGGGCTTCTTGGAAAAGCCTCTGGGCTTGCGCCTGGCCCTGGAGGAACTTCTTCCAGCAGGCGGGGCCAGCTATAAGAGTAGCCAGGAGATTTCCCAGGGTGTGGGCTCCTAGAAGTTCATTTGGACCAGGCCTGCATAGAGAGGGATCGTAACAGGGACCCTTCACTACTGGCAGGTGATTTACCCTTCAGCGAGGAGCTCAGGCATTTGTTTGATGGAAGGTGGAAGGCCCTATGCTGAGCCAGTGACTGTCAGGGATGGGTGGGTGGCTGGAAAACAGGAAATAAGACTATATGATAGCACAGTAATCACCACACTGTGTGGAACATTCTCTTGAGAGTTTTCCCTCTGTTAATACTTCCTATGGCCCAAATAATAACAACAACAAAAAATTGGTGTAAATTCTTGAAATAACTTGTGGATGATGGAACAAGACCGCCCTCCCCCCACCACCAACTCAGAGCTGCCAGAAGCTTCAGGTGAGGGTCCAAAATGCCAAAATGTCTTGTATCAGAGAGGATGGCCAGTGACCTGAGGACACATGCCATATTTGCTGTGTCACCCAAGGAGCAGCAGCCTCAGCGCTGCACAGTCACCAGGACCCTGGCTTCCCACACTGGGTAGGTGTCTGATAAAGGGCATGCTTGGCAGCCCGTGCTGTCTGTCTCCTCTTGTCAGTTTATCTGGCATTTCTGTCAAGTGGCCACTTGAATTTCTTTAAAGGTGGAATCTCAGTGGGGTCTAATCTGTTCAGAAATATCAAAAGAGTATGTTAAGCACAGAATTTATACATACATACATATGTATAAAACACAAACACACATATTTATATATGTTATGTGTGTTATATGTGTATTGGGCAGGGAGAAAGGCCTTTGGTTCCTTTGTATCTGCACAGCACAAGGAAAGGCACAGAGTGACTACGATTTACAGTTGATTTATTTACATGAAAGATATTCCCTTTTGCACTTTAGGCCATATATATGTGTATGTGTGTGTGTGTATATATATATATATCTTACATATAATAGTGTAAAAGTGGAAATAACTCAAATGTTTAAAATTGAGGATTAAACTATGACCTGTTCATATGTGACATACAAGTGAGCTGTCCCTTGCTCTCTTGAGCTTCAACCTCCTACAAACAATGTCCCTTGTATACCAGTATTGGTACAGAGAATTGAACTTGTTGAGGTTTTATATGGGGCAATAAAGGCGAGAGCTTACTGTAAATACCCGATACTATGCTACATAGCACCCCCTTTTACAGACAAACTCTTCTCTCTCATTTCTCTTCCTTTCCGGAACCACTCGGTGCGATCTCTACAAGTCTATATTGCAACTACCTCAACATGGCACACTACCCCCAACTCCATCTTCCCCATCCTGAGAGCAATGGTCAGCTGCCCCCACACTCACATCCTCATTCATTCCAGAAGTCAGCACCACAGAAGTGCCCACACATACCCCAACCACCTTCTTAGAAGATAAGTTAGTGGTTGCTTTGACTTTTAAAAATTTTTACTTCGTCTTTTCCTTCACAATCTCATCCCATCCCAAGAGGTTTATCCAGAAGCTCTCTAAAGATATGTGTGTCCTTATTAGGAATTTAACAGACAAATCAGGAATTTTTATTCTAGCCATCAAGGGAATAACATTTTACCAGGTCTTTAGACAAATAATGGAATACCTTGTAGTAATTAGATATACTACTGTAGAAAAGTATTGATGAAATGGAACAATGTTTGAGATATCATATTGAGTAGAAAAGGCAAGATGCATTAAGTAGGAAATGTAGCTTACAAAATAATTTGTCAGACACATTCCTATATTTGTATGTTATAAATGTGTACGTGAAGAAAGGCTAGAAGATGAGACCACAGTCTTCAGTCAAGTTTAAGAGATGACGCTGCAGCATGCTCAGAAAGGCCTGGGTTATAGTGTTATAGTTCTCCCAGCAATTAAGGATGTGATCCTGGGTAAATTGTGCATCCTCTCTAAACTGCACTGCCTTTTGTGTGTAAAACAGGAAGGATGGTATTTACTCCCAGGGTCATCAAAGGATTTGGTTGGAGAAGAAGAAAAATGGGCTGAGCCCAGACCTGGCACAGTGAGAGCACTGTGGTTAACTGTTGTGCTGGATTGTTGTTCCTGTGTTATTGACGTGCTGCTGGTGGTGGTCCAGAAGCTATTACTTTAATTGGTTATGTGGATTTTCCTTCATGCTGACTAGCTGTGTGTGACATTGTAAAACATAGCCATACACTGTAACTGGCAAAGGCAAATGCAAGGAAGTACAGGTAAATAGCTAATGGGATGCAGAGGGAAGCTAGTCCTTGGAGGGCTTGATCAAGGAATGTCACTTGTGAAGAAGAGGGGACAGAGAAGAGGTGTAGGGCAGCGTTAGTACATTGCAGAGTGTACCTGGAAGGAGACATGAAAGGAGGACATTTTTCTCTGGAACGTGGGGACTCTATTTGCATAAACCCTGGGATTAGGGCAAAGAACCATCATGAGAACAAGGGCTTCCCTGAACCTCCCATGCTCATTGACTGACTAAGCTCTGCACTTCTTCTTTCCTTCACTCTTGTCTTTTTCCTATACCTCTGTTATTAGACTGGACTGGCAACCACGTGATCTATCCCAAGTGCCTTGAAATGTGTTGAATGGGTGTGGCACGCCCTCAGCAGAGTGGCATTACCCCACAGGAATTTGTTTATACCCTTGGCATGGAAAATAGCAGGAAATGAATGATGACTGATAACTGAGGATGCTATTTATTATTGTCTAATGGAATACTGTATTGTATTTACAAGACACTCCCAATTTGTTGATTCTGAATGAGTACCAGACCTCTCCTTTAAATATGGGATCCTGAGAACTGAAGGCAAGTGGAGTTCCAGGAGTCCAAGACGGAGCCACTGACCACGAGGATCCCTGGCCCAGGTAGGTGATCCTCCTGTGCTGCCTTTCAAGGCCAACAGGCATGGATGGGGAAGTAGAGTAGTGTCTGGCCATTTAGCCCCCTTGCTTTTTATCCCCACTGGAAGCACATCTTAGTTTCTAAACATGATCTCTAAGACCTCCCCGGAATACCTTGCTCTCAGTCCCAGTAGCAGTCTGCTCTCTCCCAGGAGGGCTTCCACCAACAAGCAGGGCATTGCCAGGGGGCCAGGCAGACACTAGCTTAGGAAACCTGCAAATCCTGGAAATGCTTGTCCCTTCTCTGAAGGCTCAGTAGACTGACTTCAGAATCTAGAAAATATTGGTCCTTGGAAACAGATTTTGGGTGCAAAGAAATGGATTTCAGATGGCCAGACGCACTGCTTCTTTAGGGAGTTCTGTGAAAGCTCCCTGCATTTATCTTAATACAGGTGGCAGATTTCATGTGTACCCCCCAGGGATGGCTCCAGGTCCTCCAGCCTGAGTATCCTTCTGTCCTTCAGCAGCACCACAGTATCTTTATGTCTTTGGATATCTACATTTCTGCAAGACATCTCTTGCTCTGATGTCCTGGCTGCCAAATTCTCTGTCAAGTGCCTCCAACTTTCTGTGTCCTTTGATTTACCCCAACATGACAGAGGCAGTTATGCTCCATGTATTCAGGGTTACTGCCAAACCACAAACAGGTCAAGACCAAATAGTTGATATCCCTGTCCCTAACGACCCGCCAGCTCCACCCACCTACTCCTGCTCACTGTTCTTACTGTTGAGTCCTGAAGCCCTTCCTTGTCATTTTTTTTTTTTTTTGAGACAGAGTCTCACTCTGTTGCTAGGCGCCAAGCTGGAGTGCAGTGGCACAATCTTGGCTCACTGCAACCTCTGCCTCCCGAGTTCAAGCAATTCTCCTGCCTCAGCCTCCCGAGTAGCTGGGACTACAGGCACACGCCACCACGTCCAGCTAATTTTTGTATTTTCAGTAGAGATGGGGTTTCACCATGTTGGCCAGGATGGTCTCGATCTCTTGACCTTGTGATCCGCCCGCCTTGGCCTCCCAAAGTGCTGGGATTACAGGCCTGAGCCACCACGCCGGGTCTTCCTTGTCATTTTTATTTTTTTGCACGAACAGTTTAGTTCCCTTTGTCTCACTCCTAAACCATTCTCAAAGGACTGGGTTTCGACACAAACTGCATATCTCTGTCTCTGCAATCTTAAAAGTGATGTGATTTTGAACAAGTCACTTAACTTCAGATTTTTCATCTGTAAGATAGGACTACCAGTTTTTGCTCCATTTCTGTCCTATGTTGGCCTGGAGTGATGTTGTGAAAACATCCTTATCAACTGAGATAGGGTGTGCAAAATTTGTATATATGAATATATCTCCACCAACTCCTCCTAATGAAGCAATCTGATCCTAAGATATTACAGATTGAGCCTCCTGGGAATTTTGGTGGCTTAGGTTTTCATGAAAAGAGGTTGCAGAGCAACTGCTTTTTGTTAGACCAAGATTAGGCTACTGCAGAGACTCAGCAAACTTTTACAGAAGGTGTCAGATGGCAAGTAATTTAGGCTTTGCTGGCCAGATGATCTCTCAACTACTCAGCCATGCTATTGTAGTCTCAGAGCAGCCGGAGACAATTTGCAAACAGAGGCATGGCTGTGTTCCAATAAAACTTTATTTAAAAAAACAAGCAGGGACAAGATTTGGCCAAGGGCCATGGTATGCCAGCCCCAAGACTAGAACAATGCACTTTTAACTTTTAAAATTCTACTTCATTTTTATAAAATGCCAAGATCCACAAAATTGTGATTGCACCCCATGTGTTAGCACTGTGACTCAAACAATTTGGAAAATTTCTGCTTTGAAGGCATGATAGACAGGAGAGCATGGTCTGGCCTCTTGGGGCCTTTCTGGTTGCAGCGAGCATTTCTAACTAGAGAGCAAGTCCAGTGGCCTGTTCAGCACTAGGGATATCCAGCAAGGTGTCCTGGGGTCAGAAGATGCCATAACTGGTCCCCTGTCTGTCTCCTTAGGTCTTGCACTTCATTCCATTTTCTGTTGAGTAATAACTCATGTTGAAAATGTCCTTTGTGGAGGAGAACTCAGGAGTGAAAATGGGCTCTGAAGACTTGGAAAGAGATGAACCCCAGTGCTGCTCGGAAGGTAAGGTTCTTCTGGAAACCCATCCCAGGGCCGAAGTGTAATTCCTAAAGTGGACTTCGCTAGGTGCTGTGTACAGACCCAGCTGTTTCCTGCTGACCTTGCAGAGTAAGTGAGCTTTCAAACTTCCCTGGACAAATAACTAGACAAGAGAAATTCTGGAAGGAAAAAGAAAACTTTGCTGCAGTGTTCAGGCGCATCAGGTGGTAGATAAAAGGATCATTCTCACCTACAGATTTGGGCTTTAATGTCCTGTTTGTCAACTAGATGGTTGCATATCCTTCTTCTTCCCTCCCAACCTTAACAGGTGGAAGAGTAGCCTTCGATGAGAAGCAACTCTCTGAAGCTGGGTTGGAAAAATCACCCAGGCACGGGGCATCTGAGAATTCCATGAGGTGTTCCATTCGCATTTGGGTGTTGCCCATGGGGGCAATAGGAGGAGGCTTTTGACCCAAATAACTGTCTACTAGGATGTGAAGGGAGAGGCCTGTAACATGCCAGAGGCCAACCCCCCGAGCCAGTTCATCTCCATTGTTCTATGTTTTTGATGAGGAAAGCTATGATTTAATGTCATTACTATTATGCTGCTCTAGTATTTCTCAGCAAGTGCACAGAGGAGAAAACTAAATGGTCCCTGATACCCCTAAATCCTTGGGAAATCCCAATTGCTTATGCTAATCTCACTGCATCTGACTGCAGACCCAGCTGGAAGCCCCCTGGAGCCAGACCCATGCCTCCCCTCCATGAATTTTGTTCACTCAAGTAAGGCTGCAGGTGAGTGATGGGGGTGGCTGGGGTGTGAGGGTGGGGATGGGGAATGGTGCCACTTAGGAGGCGGGAGACTTATAGACTGGGGATACCTAAGGGTGCTGGATGGGGCTGAGATCTTCCCTTTGTAGAAGCAGATCCCCTCAGGAGAGACTCTGGGAAACATGGGCCTAGGGAGGGACAAGTGATGCTCACCTGCCAAGAGGCACAGGGCAAGGAAGAGTTTGTGCCTGGGAACCTTCCAGGTACCTCTTCTGACCATAGTCAAGAGGCTGGTGACACAGACCTCCTCCCAGCACTGATGACAAACAGCCATGTGGCCAGTGGGGGTGCAGGGACACCCACACCATCAAGGTCTCAGGGCGACGTCTTCAGAGCCTGAACCTTCCTCTCATGCTGCCATACGAACAGCACAACACCCCAATAGGAAATTGTTAATATCACCACTGTTCATGTGTGGAAACCGAGACAGACAGCGGAGATTCGCTGCACCAGGTGACACTGGTAGTACGTGGCAGATGTGGAAATTTAAAGGTACTATAATGTCTGTCTGCTCAACTCAGGCTTAAGGCTCCCATTGGCTCCTCTTCTCAGGACAGAGTCAGGAGACCTCAGTCTGAGCCCCAGATAGTGCAGGCTAATGTGTGAATACTGAGCCTCACTTTGTCAGTAAAATGACAAAGAGGACCAAATGGGACCAGGTGTGTAAGGGTGCCTGGTACAGTAGGGGGAGGCTGCTGTCACTGCCTCCACCACTGCTGCCAGAGTTACCTTTGATGTTTTGGTTGTTTGTAGTTACACCATTGCTGGCTTTGGATCTGCACTGTGTCCACTCCAGGTGCAACCTGGAGGTTCCAGGCACACACGCCTGTCTGTTGGGCCTGTCCTGACTTCTTGTCAGGGCTGGGATCTCCTTCATATCTGGGGGGAGTAGTTCTCAAAGTCTGGTCCTCAAACCGTCAGCAGCATCAGCTCCTAGAACAGTGTTAGGAATGCAGATTCCCAGGCCCCACCACAGACCTCCTGCACCAGAAACTCAGGGGGCTGAGGCTTTAGAGGCTGCTTTAACAAGCCTTCCAGGTTATTGTGGTACACCTTAAAAATCTGAGAGCTACTGCCCTACAGAAAATTACTATTGCCTTAAAACCGGCACTAGCACTGATGTTACTGCTGCTGTGGGAGCACCACTTCCCTATAGAAAACAACTTCCAGCGCCTTAAAATCACTCACAGCTTCAGAGTGGCCTTGAGAAAGATTTGGGGTCAAGAATGATGAGCAAGAACACCACTTACGAGGATAGTAAGCTTGTCTACATGCAAGATGCGGAGATGATAGGACTGAAACAGAAATAAAAAAACAAGTTTAAGAAACACTTAAGAGGTACAAAGTAAAATGATGATGCTAGAAAAGCAGCTTCTTAAAAATAGCATTTTTCCAGTCTCACCCTGGACTAATTGAATGAGAATCTCAGGGGTTCGAGGCGCAGGTATCCATGGTCTTAAAATGCCACCCACCAGGTGATTCCCAGTGTGCGCCAGGGCTGAGAGCCACCGCCCTAGGCCATGCCACTCAGAAGTCCTCAGACCAGCAGTACCCATAGCTCTGGGAGTGCATCAGAAAGGCAGAGCCTTGGCACCACCCAGACCTACTGAACCATAGTTTGCAGGTGATTTCTTGCACATCAAAGTGTGGGAAATGGAAAGGCTTAGAGTTCAGCTGGCTCAGTAACTTTCAGTCAACCTGCATCTGCCCCATGAACTCAGAATGTCTGGGTGGGGCACAGAAAAGCTCCTGAATTGATTCTGATGTAATGCAGGGCTGAGACCCTTGGACCTCATCTGACCCCATATCACTGGGGAGTTACTTAGGGTCTCACCTGGGGCCAGTCATCTCTTCCATAGGCACCGAGTGTCCACGATACTTGGGGCACTACAGGGCGGGAGGTGGAGGATCACAGGTGAGTCAGACAGGGAGCCTGCTCCTGGGGAGCTCACAGTGCTACAGGGAAGCAAGACAAAGACACCAATACCTGTGTGCAAGTACCACCGATGAGTGCAAAGTGCTGCAGCACCAGGGAGGAAGCCACCCTGTGCAGAGGGGGCCGAGGAGGGCTGCAGGGAAGAGGTGGCTGGAGGGCCGGTGTTACAGGAGGAGTCCTCTCCACTGTCTGGGCATGAGGAGATGAAGAGGACATTCCACAGTGAGAAACTCAGGGAGCGGCTGTGTGCTTATGGCATGGGAGGAGAGTAACATCTTAGAATTATTGTCTGCATTAGAATTGCCTATCACAGATACCCATATTATAGCTTCACATAGTGTGGTGGTTACTGTGTTATCATATTGTGACATTTGCCATCTTCACATATTTCACATATTTGTGGCATATATGTGAGTATTTATTACATGCACAGAATGTGTATTGATCAAGGTAGTGTTTGAAGAATTCATTGCCTTGAATATTTACCACTTCTCCATGTTGGAAACATCCTCTAAATATACTATGTACTTTTTTGTCACTCTGCTGGTGTGAATCACCATCATCATCAGGATCAGAAACATAAGCAGCCAACCTCGTGAGAGTTCTTCCCATGCATGTCACCTCACTTGAGCCTGTGTGCGGGGGTTGTTGTCCCTACTCCTCCTTTATGCCTCAGTTTTGTCTTCCTGCCCACCACCCACACACCTTTCTCCTGGGATTAGCTCTCCACGTCTGCTTGAGGAGCATCACTGGCCTCGTGGGATACAGTCTTGCAGGGAGTGTTCATCAGCGTGCTCTGCCTTTCATTGCCAAATGAGTTGACACATGACCCAAACTAGGGCAGTCACATGCTCTGCTTGGAATCTCAATCTTTTGCTAACTGACAAAAAGCATGATTGGCTCTTACCCATCTGAGTGGTGGTACCAACGTTTTCTGGGTTCTGTCATTTTTGGCCTGCCAGAAATCTCTGACTCTTATTCTTCAGCGTGTCTTTCCATTTTGAAAGTTACTTCACATGATAGGCAGAATAATGGAACCCCGAAAATGTCCACATTCTAATCCCAGACCCTGTGAATATGTTACCTTACATAGTAAAAGGGACTTTGTGATTAAAGTTAAGCCCCTTTGAGATGGGACAGTATCCTGGATATTGAAGTGGGCCTGATGCAAATCGCAAGTGTTCTTACATGTGAAAGAGGAAGGCAGGAGAGTCAGAGTAAAGCAGTGTGAGAAAAACTGAAGCAGTAAAGATGGGAGGGGGCCACTAGCCAAGGAATGCAGGTAGCTTCTGGAAGTTGGAAAAGGCAAGGAAATTGACTGTTCCCTAGAACCTCCCAAAGCAACGCAGTCCTGCTGATACTTTGATATTGGCCCAGTGAGACACATTCCAGACTGACCTCCATAACTGCAAGATAAGACATTGCATTGCTTAAACCACTAAGTTGGTGGTAATTTGTTACAGCAGCAGTAAGAAATAAATATTCCCAAGACCCTTCTAGAAAACTCCTTTTTTAGTATACTTTTTGCTTAAATAAGCTAGAAGTGATTATTATTGCTTGTAACTGAAGAGCTAAAACTAATAAACTAATTTCCAAGCCTCAGTCCCCTGTCTCCACCCCCTCACTCTGTTTCCAGGCCCTGATTTCCATTTGGCCAGACTTTCTATGCCCCATTATCAGGATCTGAGCCCTGCTTAGTGATATGACCGTTTCCTTGTTAACAGCCCTCCCAGACACTGACTGACTGGTCTCCTATCATCTGACCCAGATTCCTTGTCTTTGTGCCTTTTCACAGGCCAGGTCACGCTGCTCCTTATCTGGGACCCAACTGCCCCTTTTCTGTTATCACTTAGCTTGATGGTGGCTGTTGCATTTCTTTCTTGCACATAATGCCTTAAACATGGAGTCAGCCACTTCTTCCCCAGGATCAACGCCCTCGGCATCTACCAAACCCCAGTAGGAAGGACTGATTCTAGAGCATAGCATGCACCCAGATGCTCCTTCCTCTTGCAAGTATCACACTCAGACTGGCCATATCATGGCATATGACACGCACATGGATGTCTGATGGTTCAGGGTAGCAGTATACAAGTAGAAGCTGGGCTCTTTCCAACCCAGAACTTTCTAATTAAACAATCTTCTTGCTATTTCCTAAAAACACAAATCCTTAAAGTATGAATGAGAAATGAAACACACTGATATAAAGGTTAGTGAGCAGGATTTCGGTTTTTATATAATTAGGCCAGTTAGCCAGGAAAGCATTTGATGGGGTAGTTTCCTAATCGCTGACCTCACTGGGGCTCATTTCAGGTTTGCAAACTGGATGAAATGAAAATTCAATGTGTTTCTTATGCTCATGTTTATCTGTTACTCCAACAGGTTCATTACAATTGCAGGAGGTGCAGACAAACCATCCGGGGTGAGCCACTGACTCCAGCAAGTTCTGGGAGCCCACCTGACTCCTATAAAAGATGAAGGGACGGCGTGCCGATTCCTTTTGATCAGCCGGCTTCATCAGTTTCTTATTCTGTAAGGTAAAAGAGATTAATTATATAGACAGGCTTTGAGAGGGAGAAACACCCAGCACATGTGCTTATCCTCCAGGCCTTTACACAGGAGTGGAGGAAAAGAGAGAAGGCAGATGGTCCTTGGGGAAGACAGCATGTCAGCCTTGGTACTGGAATTTAAGGGACGATAAGTAATCATGCCTTCTTTTCTATGCCCTCTTGTCCCCCAAATTAAAAATAAATTGAGACAGATGTAAGAGTCAGATGGACACCGAAATCTCAGCTCTATAGTTTTTAAAGTTAGGTTAGAGAATATGGCTTAGATCTGCATCCAACTGGGCTTCATAAGATTTCTCCCCTCAAGTGAAAGGATGCTCCATCTAGGACTAAATTTGCAGAGCAGACACACTGCCCTCTGTCCTGCTCCATCCCCTTCCAACCTGGAAGTCAGGCTGGCAAGTCACTCTGGCGTGGGTCACTCATTGCGTCCAGTGAGGCTCCACCAAGATAGCAAATGCACCAACACCTTACCAAAGCACAGGCCCTGTGTACTGTTGACTTCTTTGTCAGAAGGCTCAGGATGTCACAAAAGGCATGGTTGTGGTGATCGCATATGTGTGCTACCCCATTTAATGCTACAACCTTCTCTCACCACAGCACTGCTGACTCCCGTTTGCCACGTCTGATTTTTCTCACTCTATCATGCTATATAGTTTGCTTCTCACATTTATTGTTTGTGTCTCCCACTAGCATGTAAGCCCCACAAGTGCTTTGCTCTCTGATGTATCCCAAGAACCCACTGCAGTGCCTGGTACTTGTAGGAACTCCCTAAGATTTCTATAAATGAAGAAAAGAATAAAAGAGGGAGGGAGGGAGAAAGGAAAGGAAGGCTTCTATTTAAATGATGGTCTCCTCCTTATTTCTATAGTAATATGACTTTCCTCTGTAAAGCAGATGCATTTTGGAAAATGTGTATAAATAAACTCAGGTGGTTTGAATTTCATTTTCCTAATTGTAATTGTAATCATGGGTTTTTAGGTTTAGTGAAAAAGTTTTGGCCCTTGTGCATTACTCCTGAGAATCCCAAAGTATTGGTTTGCGAGGGCTCCCATAAAGAACCATAAACTGGGTGGCTTAAAACAACAGAAATTTATTGTTTCCTGGTTCAGGAAGCCAAAGTTTGAGCTCCAGGTGTTTGTTCATTCTGAGAGCTCTGAGAGAGAATCCGTTCCAGGCCTCTCTTCAGTTTGTGACAGCTCCAGGGGCTCCTCGACTGGTGGCATCTTCACATGGCTGTCTTCTCTCTGTGTTTCTGTATGCAGATTTCCCCCTTCCTAAAAGGACACAGTCATACTGAATTAGGGCTCACTTGAATGACTTTATCTTAAGTTGATTGTATCTGTAAAGACTCTATGTCCAAGTAAGGTCACATTCAGCTACTGTGGGGTAAGACTTCAGTGTATCTTTTCAGGGAACATAATTCAACTCATAATACCGAACATTATAACTGTTCATCTCATGAAATTTAATGTCTCTCAAAAGGTGATCTCAGGGCATTTGATCTGCAGGAGAAACTCCCATAGGAAACATTCCAACCAGTGCTCCTTTCACAGCTGGTCACTCCTTCTACCCCATCCAAGGTCCTGGGGCAGCGCGAGGCAGGTGGGACAAGAGGAAGGCTGTCTTGGGAGTAGAAAGAGAAGACCCTTATTCACCCTGCACTCTGTTTGGGAATGAGCTATCCAGCATAGACTATAATAAATAGCTTTAGGAGTGGTAGACTCTAAATATTTTTTCATCCCAGTTATCCTAATCAATTAAACAAAGTCTAGGACAAGTCTTGAAATGTGGGCATTGGTACCTTATGAAACTTACACAGAATTCAAAAATTTACAAGGGCTAAATAAAATAGGAACTGACATCTAATATTTTCTCCCCATATTCCCATACACTGTCTGGTTCAACCACCTCCAACCCTCACTCTCGTCCTGGTGGACACATGCATAATGGTGTGAACAGCTGGTTCTTAGGGGGCGGTGAGGGTAGATATACAGCTTTTGCCAATTTCCATGGTGTAACTACTCCAAATATGGCCACTTTCAAGCTACCAATATGGCACAGACACAGAATTTGGAAGAGATGTTAACGATTGGCTATGGCAAGCTGATTTAAGCGAGCTCCTGCACATCACCACCGCCACTTTTGAAACCCTTGTGTTAGTGCAGGGGTTGGCAAACTGCAGCCTAAAGGCCAAATACAGTTTATTTCCTGTTTGTGTGATTTGCTAACCAGCCCTGTTGTCTATGGCCTTCTTTGTGCTGTAACAATAAAGCATGTGGCAGGATATATAGAATCTGGCACTCTATGAAAAGCGCTGACTCCTGCTCTACAGGACAAGAGACCAGAGATTGTCAACAGCTTCCAAACGTTCATCCCTGAGTCATTCTGGAGCCTGAAGCACAGTTTCCACCAGACGGCTGCAATGCATGATAGTTAGGTTTTCCACCTCTCACCCAAAAATCTACTCAATTTTTTGCTGCAAAAATGTTATCATCATTATTTCTTCCTTAGCCCACATTCCCTCGGCAATTTTCCATAGGAAAATCCATTCTAAATTCCAACAAATCAGGGGATTTGGAGCCTCTGGACACCTCCTTGTTCCTTGCTCACAGCCCTTTGCAGAAGTTGCCTCATCAGAGAGGCTCCATGCAGGGGCTCAGGACAGGATCAGAGGTCAGTTGCAGCAAGGGGGCAGGGAGAGATTCTCTCTGCTGATGATGCAGAGGAGACTGTTCAGCACACTCTCATAGTCCTGGTGATTCCTAATCCATAAGAGAATTTTCACATGCATTGGGTAATTGTCACATCAGCTCAACACTGCGAGGAAGGCAGGGTGAGAATTTGTGTGCACATTTTATAGGTGAGAAAATAAGACGCAGAGGTATCAAGCAACTGGACCACAGTTGTGCAGCTTTTAAGTGGCAGACTTGCAGGTGTTGTGACTCCTAGTCCAGAGTTCTTTGCACTGCCCCTGAAGTGCTAAAACTCTACTATGCTTTAAGACTCACTGGGGGAGCTTCCTAAAAAGAGAGATTGTACAATCTGAGATTCTTGCTTAACTGTTTTGGGATGTAACTCAGGGATCTAGCTGCCTTAAAAAAAACTCCCAAGTAATTCTGATACAAGCGGTTCTTTCTTGTCCATCCTTTGAAGAAACACTGCCTCCTCCCACACATTTCGTTAGAAAATGGTGACATGCTTTTCAGGCTGAGAACTATTTCTAGGTGACTGGACATCAGTAGCCCACTGTACTGGCTTTCAGTCTAGTCTTTTACACACACGATAAGAGATGTCCTACTCCAGATGATATGTGTCTGAACCATGGAAACATTTCATTGTGTGGCATACCCACACTCTTCACCCATGATGATTACATCTCCTACAGAGTTGAACAACAAAGCCTTGATTTCCTGCCTCCCTGCAGTGTGGTCATGAGGGATATACATGACCAGGAACATGTAGATGTCTTCAAAACCTGAACAAATTACTAAATTTCAAATCTCATTTCACTCATCAGTAAAATGGGGATAATAAAACCTGTTTTACAGAGGGTAGATAGGAGGAGTAAAGGGATTCAATGAAAGCTCATTAGTACCGTTTGTGGTAGCAGTATTGATAACCCTCTTTTCTGTGCACTCTCACTGGTAGGCCCAGGCCATCAGCAATGCCCAGGGTGTCATGGATCTCGGCTGCATCGGGCACCAGCTGTGCCAATGGTGAGGACAGCAGAAGGGTGAAAAGCTCCTTGCACGCCAACTGTGTTCCAGCTCGTCCTCAATTTGGTCTGGTGTCCAAGCCCTGCCTCCAGAGTCAAGTCCCACACCCTACCTCATAAGGAGAAATGTAAATAAATGGAATAGAATTGAGAGTCCAGAAATAAACTCATACATCTGTGATCAACTGATTTTCAACAAAGGTGCCGAGGACATGCAATGAGGGAAAGAATCATTTTCTCAAGAAATGGGGCTGGATAGCCACATGCGAAGAAATATAACTGGGCCCTCATCTCATACCAAATACAGAAATTAACTCAAAATGGTTCAAACACTTAAATGTAAAAGCTAAAACTATAATATTTTTAGAAGAAAACAGGGATATAGCTTTATGATCTTGGATTTGGTGGTTGATTCTTAGATGACACTAAAAGCATAAGCAAAAAAAGAAAAAAAGTAGGTAAATTGGGCCTCATCAAAAAACTTTTAGGCTGAGTGCAGTGGCTTATACCTGTAATCCCAGCACTTTGGGGGGCTGAGGCAGGAGGATCCCTTGAGCCCAGGAATTTGAGACCATCCTGGGCAATGGGGTGAGACTCTGTTTCTACAAAGAAAAAAAGATTACCTGGGTGTGGTGTACACTTGTAATCCCAGCTACTTGGGAAGCTGAAGTGGCAAGATTGTTTGAACTCAGGAAGCCGAGGCTACAGTGCACCGAGATCATGCCGCTGCACTCCAGCTGGGGTAACAGGGCAAGACCTTGTCATAAATAAATAAATAAATAAATAAATATCTCTTGATCTTATCTTCAGAGACTGA
Organism: Sapajus apella; assembly: GCF_009761245.1. Taxonomy (NCBI): domain Eukaryota; kingdom Metazoa; phylum Chordata; class Mammalia; order Primates; family Cebidae; genus Sapajus; species Sapajus apella. Next base: position 14,148,444 of record NW_022436992.1, on the reverse strand, counting down.
CTCAACTAACTGGTCTGGGTTGGAGCCCAGCTATTGGTATTTTTTGAAAGCTCTCCAAGTGATTTTATTGTACAGCCAAGGTTGAGAATCACTATATCATAAGGTTGGGCTCCTAACTGGAAACAGTTTGCACCATCAGGAGTCACAGCATTCTGATAATGGTTAAGATTTCCTCCTAGATTTTCTGATATTGGATGAGTCATGTTTACAAGTTTTTACCAAGAGACAAACTATCTTTCTGCCTTTCTTTCTTTTACTTTCTTTTTAACTATCTTTTCTTTACTTTCTTTCTTATACTATTCTAATCCCAGAGCCCTTTGGAACTTCCACTGGTGATGAATCTAGAAAGTGACTCTCTTGGCTACCACAGAGAGTAGTGTTGGTCTGCTTGTGCCAGATCCAGCTGGTGCTAGTGGTGAGACAGAAACTCCCTGAAATCCCCTCCTCTCCCATCAGATTTAGTCCCCCATTTACATCATGTACAATCATTACTATGGGGTTTTATCGCCTTGCTGGGGCATTTGGAGGTCATATGTATACCAACTACTAGTTCTGAACCATGACTTCTGAGTGTGGACTATAGGGCCCCTCAGCACACTCACAAGGTGTCATGGGATATTTAAATGTTTTGAGGAAAACACAGTGACATCTTCAGGCCCATGAAAACCATTTCCATTAAATTGTTTCAACCCAATTACTTAAGAAGTGGAACTGTCAGGTATTTCTTTTGGCTTAAAGTACCCTGTGAAGACATTCCTGGGACACGAAGGGTGTCATGAACTGATAGAGTTTGGGAACCCCTGCTTTCAGAAGCTGGAGGTAGCATGCCTTGGGCACAGCACTGCCTTGGGGTCAGCAAATCCTTTTGATGGTGCATTTAGGTGTGGGAAGACAGTTCTTAGAGTGGGACTGGGATGTGCCTGGAGATAGTATAAGATAGAAAGTAAGGATAGAGGGAACCCGGTTGAGCTGCCCAATAAAGACATGGCAGCTTGGCAGGGTGTAGTGGCTCACGTCTATAATCCCAGTACTTTGGGAGTCTGAAGCAGGAGGATTGCTTGAGGCCAGGCCCTTGAGATTAGCCTGGGAAACATAACAAGATCTCTAGAAAAAATTTAAAAAGTTAGCCAGATGTGGTGGCATGCCCCTGTAGTCCCAGCTACCTGTGAAGTCGAAGGATCACTTGAGCCCAGGAGGGTGAGGCTGCAGTGAGCCATGACTGTGCCACTGTACTACAGCTTGGGTGACAGAATGAGACCCTGTCTCAAAAATAAATAAGTAACTAAATAGTGGCCATGGCATCCCTAGAAAGACAAGGGCCTCAGAATAGGTAGAAGCCAAGGGAAATGAGAAGTGAGGGGGTCCCTGGGGCTGGAACTGAGGGAGCACGATGGCTTCTAAGAAGTTCCTGATAGCAGTGTCACTGACATGTCTGATATGTGGTGATAATTGTTTGCTGGGCCCATGTCATCCCTCATATCTGCAAACTCCTTGCTAGTCAAAGTGAGATATTGAGATCAGTGGCATCAGTATCACTTGAGAACTTGTTAGAGATGCAGAATCTAGGGCCCCACCACAGCCCCAGAAACAGAACCTGCATTTTAACAAGCACTCCAGGTGATTCTCACACATGCTGGCATTTGAGAAGCACTGGGCTAGATGACAGGTTCTCAAGCATGGCTGACATTGAAATACCTAAAGGAGTTTGGAAAGATACTCAAGGCTTGGCTCCACTGCCAGAGAGTCTTATTGAATTAATCCAGGGAGCAGGGTTGGCATCAGGCTGTTTAAAAGTCCTCCAGGTGTTTCTAAAGCCAGGTTTGAGGAATTACTGGGTTGCTTTAAATGTTTTGTGAGAATGTGTGTGTGTGTGTGTGTGTGTGTGTGTGTGTGTGTGTGTAAGTTCTGTATCAGTTTGGCACCAATACAGGAAACAGTTGAAATATGTGAGCCATGAGAGAGAGATCAGGAGATATAAAAAGCTAGTGACATGAGAGGTACTCTTGAGGTGTTATGAAATAGGGTAGAGCAAACTGGGGTTTCCACCGTATGTTGGACAGGGGTTTGAGTAAATTTCTACTTAAAAATCACAAACAGGATGACCCCAAGGCTGCAGGACTTGGAATCATCTAGGTGACTGATACTCAGTTACAAACATAATTGGTCACAAGGCTGCTGAAATTCACAACAGGCCTTCAGATGATATGCACTCAAGAGATATCCACAAGTCCGCCTAAAGAAATGCTATATTCAGACATTTGGCATCAAACTCCAGCAAGCAAAGATAGTCCAAAGCAGTGGGTTTCAAAAACATTTTCCTAAGACAAGTTCTCTATTTACCTTCAACATCAGTCATCCCAGCCCCTGGAATAGAGGAGCAAATGACATCAGTGGTATCCTGCCACAATGCACCAAGATATTATGCTCTCATGCTCCATTTTCTCCCTCTGTCTATGTCACTAATAACTCATTAACTTGTACTCTTGTACCTTGCAGCAAGTTGCTAAGAGTAGGTATTAAGGATACAATTTGGAAAGTTAGAAAAGATCTTAGGAGGTGATCCTTCTAGTTGAAAACACAGCCTGACCAAGGCAATGATACTGTTTCATCTTCCCAGCCACACAGGTTCATAGCTAAGGAAGACAATTGGGCCAGAAGATGGGAAAGACCAAAATTACTGGTGCCACAGCCCAGAGAGGTATTCCAGTAATCTGAGGGCGAGGACCACATACGTACTTCAGGAATGTACGGTGTTGACAGCTGTGAATGGACGCCTGGAACTCTAGTGTGTGTTCTAGCACAATGATACCTGAGACTCTTGCATCATTGGGAATAATAAAATTGGGATGGATAGATATGAAATTATGATAGCAATAAGCAATCACCTGATAGCATCATTGATGGGACACATTAAAGATGACTGCAAATTCTTGACACTTCTCTCATTGAGAGGTGGGTTCTATTTTCCCTCCCCTTGACTTTGGGGTGGCTCTGTGACTGCTGGAACAATAGAATGTAGTGAAAATAATGTTGTAACCATTTCTACCCTCTTCCAGGTCTTAAGGAACTGGTAGCTTTTATTAATAGTTTCTGTCTCTTGGAATACTTGTTCTTGCAACCCAGCCATCATACAGTGAGAAATTCTAAGCTGCCCCATTAAGAGGCCCACATGGTGATAAATTGGGGTCTTATGTAAAACCCCAGCTGCACTCCTAGCTGATGACCAGTACCAACTTGTCACCAGGTAAGTGAAACACTTAGGACTGCATCCTCCAGCCCCAGTTGATCAGTGTGGAATGGAGTAAACCATCTCAGCTTAGCCCTGCCCAAATTGCAGAATTATGAGCAACATAATCCCCTAGGTTTGGGGCTGATTTGCTCCAGATTACTGGAACAGAATTTGGTACCAGGTGCTACACTAATGAAAGCTTAAGACATGTGACTTTGGCTTTGGGTCTGAGTGGCAGGTGGAACTTGGCAGGCCTCAAATAAACTGTTAGGGAAGGTTGGAGGATAGTGAGGAAAATAGTGTGGGAAGCCAGGGGAAAAATGATGCTTGGTATATAGTGGTGGGAAGTTTAGCAAAACTCACCTGAAGTAATGTGGGAAATTGTAAGAACTCAGAATGATTTAAGAGTGTGTTTTACAGGTCCTTTAAGAAACTTTAAGGGCTGATCCCATGGAAGCTTCACACATGACCCAAGGTAGAGCAAGGCTTCCTTGAAAAGGAACATAAGTGTGTTTTTTGGTCTAACAAAATTGATTATGAATGGATAATGTAAGACATTTTAAAGAATTGTAGTAGCTTACATTAGCAGATTTGGATCCAGTGATTGTTACATTCTGGTGCCGAGCCCCTGAACTACTTCTTGGAGAAAGGCGTTATACCAAAGCTATTAGTATTTGGGCTACAGGGTGTATATTTGCAGAACTACTAATATCAGAACCAATATTTCATAGTTGACAAGAAGACATCAAAACTAGTAATGCTTATCACCATGACTGGCTGGACAGAATATTCAATGTAGTGGGATTTCCTGCAGATAAAGATTGGGAAGATGTAAAAAAGATGCCTGAACATTCATTAATGAAAGATTTTAGAAGAAATATGTGTACTAACTGCAGCCTTATCAAGTACATGGAAAACCATAAAGTTAAACCAGACAGTAAAGCATACCACTTGTTTCAGCAGTTGCTTACCATGGACCCAATAAAACAAATTCCATCAGAACACAATTCCTGTTTCTTAGAAGACCCACTTCCTGCATCAGACTTTTTTTTGCCAGCTGTGAAATTCCTTACCCAAAATGAGAATTTTTAATGGAAGAAGAACCTGATGAAAAGGAGACAAAAAGAACCACCACCAGCAGCAGGGCAATAAACATGCTAATGGAACTGGCCACCCAGGGAATTAAGACAACAGCCACACACAGGGACTCCTCTTGAAGAAAGGAAGGCTTGTTCCTCCTACCACTACCTCGGGTGGACTTACCATGGTCTCAGACTATCAGCGTTCCAATCCACATGCTGCCTATATCCCAACCGGGGACCAAGCACATCATAGCCGCAGAGCAGCATGGGAGACTCAGCTACCTCCCAGCAGCCTCCACAGTACTCACATCAGACACATGAGTACTGAGCTGCATCAGAGTCTTGCCAACTCACTGTTATGAATGCTGCAGGGCTGACTGTGCAGCTCTCTGTGGGAACCTAGTATGAGTCATGAGAATGTACTGTGCAACCACATCTTCCCAGTAGCCAAGTTCCACCAATTTTCACAGATTGGGGTAGTGGCTTCCAGGTTGTACCTATTTTGGAGTTAGGCTTGAAAAGAAAGTACTAGAACAGTTTGTGTTGTGGATTTGCTGCTTCCATAGTTTACTGGACGTGGGTCAGGCTCACCAGTACCTTTTTATCAGTGATAGTCTGTAGCAGTTGAACCTGTGAATGTGCTAGGGGCAAGCGTTTGCCTTCGTATGTCATGAATTCTTTCAGTGTAATAACATTATCTGACCGATAGTACACACACAGACACAAGGTTTAACTTGAAAACATACAATATGTGTTAACCCAATGAAATAACTAAGACTCAAAACGAGATTATTTGGGTATACCTTTCTTTTTAGTGTTTTATCAGTGGGTTGATTCATTTTCTGCATTAATCAGTGTTTTCTGACCAAGAATATTGCTTCAATTTTTCTGAAAGTACAAAAACCCATATAGTTTTCTAGAAAGGTTTCAAAACTCCTAAAGATTAATTTTTAACTTATAAGTTTGTTTTTATTTTCAATCTATGACTTGATTGGTATTAAAGCTGCTAGTTGATAGTAATTAAATATATCCTCATTGATAGAAACCTGTTTGCTTCAGCAAGCAAACTAAAATGATTGTCATAGAGTTTTATCTTTTCTGTTGGTATTGCTGATTTGTGAGCATGCTTTAAGACGAAAAAAGCATGAGTGGGCTGGGCACGGTGACTCATACCTGTAATCCCAGCACTTTGGGAGGCTGAGGCAGGCTGATCACAAGGTCAGGAGTTCCAGACCAGCCTGGCCAACATGGTGAAACCCCATCTCTAGTAGAAATAAAAAATCAGTGAGGCATGGTGGCAGGCACCTGTAATCCCAGCTACTCAGGAGGCTGAGGCAGGAGAATCGCTTGAACCTGGGAGGTAGAGGTTGCAGTGAGATGAGATTGCACCACTGCACTCCAGACTGGGTGACAGAGCAAGACTCTGTCTCAAAAAAAAAAAAAAAAAAAAAAAAAGAAAGAAAAATCATGGATGATAACTTCCTTAAAAAGGTGCAGCATCCAATTTAAATATTTTCGTCCTGATTTTAAAGATGGTTGGTGTAATGCTATTAACATTTTGTTCATTATAGACACAGAGAGGGGAATAACACACACCAGGGTCTGTTTGGCGGTGGTTGGGGGGGGGGCGTACTTAAAGAACTGGTTAATAGATGCAGCAAATCACCACACACACATATACCAATGTAACAGACTTGCATGTTGTGCATATTTATCCCGTTATTTTTTTAGAAGAAATAGAAAAAAAAATTTTGTTCAGTGATTCTTCCTTTTTAAAACCTGTTACTACATTGTTTACGATGCCCTTACTTCAGCAAAGGAGAGGAAGTAAAAGAGCCTTAGAATTTTTGAGGAAATAAAACCCTATAAGATACCAGCTACTGTATCAAACTATTTTTCATGAATGACGCCAGTATTCTGAATAAAAAAATAATTAAGCATTGTTAAAATCAAGATGTTATATAATAAATTTATTTTTCATAAATAAAAAAAAATTGTAGTAGCTTAGACTGAAAAGAACAGAGAATTCAAAAAATTAAAAAGAGGCCTTAATATATTATTATATATATATTATGTGTGCCATATTTGCCATAATTGAATGAGGCTTTTGGGACCCTCAGGAGGTTGTGAGTATATTTTGCATAATGGAGGAATAGAAATAGATTGTACCCAAAAGACAGATTGTGATAGATGCAAATTCCCTGACACTTCTCCCGTTGAGAGATGTCCTCTACATGGTCTCCTCTTGAATCAGTGCAGGTTCTGTGACTGATGAGTAAATATGGCAGAAATGAAGCTTTTGCCAGTTTCTGGGCTGAGGTCTTAAGAGACTGTGAACTTTCACTATTTCTCCACTCTTTCTCCACTCTTCTGTAGATTGGGATACTTGCTCTTGGAATCCAATGCCATTCTGTAAAGAAGCCCATGCAGCCCTGAGAAGGGGCCATATGGAGAGGAATTGGGGTCAAGAGCTCCCTGTCTATAGAAAGCAGCAACTTGCTGATCACTTGAGGAAGCCATCTTCGGTGTGACCCTCCAGTATCAGTTACACTTTGGGACACTGCGGGAATGGAGACAAGTTGTCCCCATTGAGCCCTGCCCAAATCTCAGATTCTTGAACAAAATATATGAGTGCTGTTTTTAGCTTCTTTTTTTGGGTGATTATTTTTTTTTTTTTTTGAGATGGAGTCTCACTCTGTCACCCAGGCTGCAGTGCAGTGGCATGATTTCGGCTCAATGTAACCTCCACCTCCAGAGTTCAAGTGATTCTCCTGCCTCAGCCTCCCAAGTAGCTGGGATTACAGGCATATGCCACCACACCTGGCCATGAGTGCTGTTTTTAACTCCTGTTTTGGGGTGATTAGAAATGCAACAGTAGTTAGCAGAGATATTTGGATTTTTGTCATTTTTTTGCTGTAGCCATCTTCTACTTCATGAAATCATCTAAAACATGTGAAAACAAGGTGGCTGCACATCCACTTCTACAACAAGCTGACCACAGAAAGTAGTCATGAGTGAGAGGAAAGGGGCAAAGAGCAGGTTAAGTCAGGGAGTGAAGCTGGGCTCAGGGAAGACTTCTGCTCTTTTTAATTTTTCTGAACAATCAGGGAGTCCAGGCAGAAGTGGCCTCTCCCATCTCTCTCATTTAGACTCAACTAACATCTCTCCCCACCTGCTCCCTGTACCCCTCTTCTTTAACACATGAAGCACCTTCTGGAGACTTCTCTCAACCAAGCCCCACCAAGGGCTTACTTCCTTCTATGGCCCCTTTGCTATTTGATGATTTCATGTTCTTTATTTTATTTTATTTTTTGGCAAATATTCCTTAGTGTTTTTAATTTTTAATTTGTTAGCATCATTATGTTTCATAATGCCGAAAACAGGTGGTCAATGTAGGAAAAAAATTGATAAAGCAGTTAGTTAGGAATGTATGTAACAATGAGTATTATGAAGCACATTTACTGAGCACATAATACATGTTAGACACTCTCTATCTGTACTGCACTTAACTCTTACAGCAGCCCTAGCACACAGATGAAGGAACAGGGGCTTTGAGGCTGAGTAAATTGCCCAAGGTCCCATGACTGATAAGTGGGAGAGAGGTTGTAGTTTTCTGGCTCCAAGGCTGTGGTCCTAACTATTATTACTATGCAATGTCTAAAGCACTATGAATGTTCAATGTCTATCCTTCCTGTATTTTATGTGTGTGTGTGTGTGTATCGATAAATATAGAGGCATGCATTTAAAATCCATTTATAACCTATTTTTGTCACTAACGGTGTATCTCCAATGCCTTTCTGTCACAAGATAGCCTTCTACAGATCATTTTTAACAGCTGCATGATGTTCTATTGAAAATGTACAGATATTCAGAAAACCTCATGCTCTTTTCAGCGATTACAGGAGTCTTTAGTAAGGGGAGACCCTTACTAACTTCTTGTTAGTCTTCCCTGGGAATTGGGACTCCTCAAATGGTACTAAAAGAACAAAATACTATTATTAAACTGTGTTTGAAAGAGAGTTTGTCCTGTTTATTATTCTGGCCTTTGTTTTGGTGAAGTCTGATGTAGGTAAGGAATGAAGATTGGGCAGGAGTGGGGGAGGAAGGAGGAGTAAAATAGTTATCAATAAGGAGAGACTAGACTGGAGCTAGTCAAGTTTTGGTTGGAAGTAAGGAGTGGGGGATGGAGGAAGGAGGAGCAAGGGAGAGAGAGGAGAAGAGAAGGGTAGGGAAGCGAGAAGAAGCCATTTAGCGGTTTCCTGACTAGACTGGGGCATGGAAAAAAGGGACAAAGGAGTGATGGAGTCATTATGCTGTTTTCTGTGGGGCTATATTGTAAACCCTCTCCACTTCTCCTACAAGTCTCCAGCATCTTCTATATTGCTAAGACGTATTTTGGTACAAGTGGTCCCTCTTTGGGCATGGGAAACTTGAAGGTGAGGAAAGAGGACAGCTTCCATATGAGTTATATGTGGACATGCTGCAATTCATTGAAGTGATTTCATATTGTTGGACATTTAGGTATACTCTATAAGCTCGGCAGCGAGGTGAATATTTCTTTAGAATATAGCCCGTGAAGAGGATTCTAGGTTAAAGAGTAGGCACAGGGCTGGGCGTGGTGTCTCACGCCTGTAATTTCAGCACTTTGGGTGGATCATGAGGTCAGGAGGTCAAGACCAGCCTGGCCAACATGGTGAAACCCTGCCTCTACTGAAAATACAAACATTAGCCTGGCACGGTGGCAGGCACCTATAATCCCAGCTGCTCAGGAGGCTGAGGCAGGAGAATCATTTGAAACTGGAAGGCGGAGTTTGCAGTGAGCTGAGATTGTGCCACTCTACTCCAGCCTGGGCAACAAAGCACAACCCTCCCCAAAAAAAAAAAAAAAAAAAAAAAAATAGTAGGCACAGGACAAGGCTTTTAGTATATTTGAAAACTTTAGAAATGGAAACAATTTTTTGGTGGCAAGTTGTTGTCTTAATATTTCATTTTTCTAGCTTGGGTGACATCCTTTTGAAAGCAGCAATTCTGGCCTTTGTGAGAGATTGTGAGTGCCCGCAAGTGTGTGGGCTGGTGCATCCCTTCCTTCCTGTTGAGATTTACTCGAGGTGGCTGGCAAAATGTTAGAGATATGCTAGGAAAAGTTATAGATTGGTCTCAAACCTTTTGGAAGGCCAAAAGTTTTATTGGGACAGGCTGAAAGTGACAGGTCCATTAAATTAGGGAGAAGACAGGGATAAGAGGATTTTCCAGTTTAAGTCTGTTCATCCCCACATCTCTTTGTTTCTACCCTGACCGTTTGTTTACTCATGTAAATTTTGTGCTGGGTGGTCCTCTCTGGGGGAGATCAAAGGGGAATTACCTGTTAATTTTTTTATTCTAGGCCTGGAACCTATAGCTTTCATCATTCGGAAAACTACTCTTTTAACCATGTTAATTATCCACAAGTGTGTTAACTTAGAACCTTTGTTGTAAAATCTTTATGGGATAAATGTAAGGATGGAGAAGGAGTCTTGGTTGATTGGTTGCATTTTGCCCTCTGAAAGCAGCTGATGACCATCCCTAGCCCACTTGAATCACTGTAATGGTGTGAGAGTGCATTCATTCACCCATCCATCATTGAGCCTGGGTCTGCGGGCCAGACTTCCGCAGGTGGTGGTCAACATCTCACTTCCTACTTGTATGGCCCCAGCTGGACCCAGCAAAGAGTGCTGTTATGGAATGATTTCCACGGGCCGTGTCTCTAACCTTTGGTCTTGTCTCCTATTGCTGTAGATTTGGCCAATCAACTTCATAAGTGCCCCTTATGAACATAGATGCTGGCAGTAGAGGCTGAGGACAAGTTAATGGTTGTTTTATTGAACACACAGGGTAACTCCCAACACAATGCTGACCTAAGAGAATTCCAGCCAATTTGATTCTCAGTCTCTTTATATCTGAAAGGGTTCTGTTCCACTTTTCCCAGATCAAAGTGTCCCTGCAGCTACTCAGCAGAGCTGTCACAACCTGTAGGTAGAAGAGGTGACAGTCCACAAACAGAAAGGCACAGGATGAGAGTGGTTTGGGTTATGCTTCCTCTGGGGGAAAAGGTGATGACAGGGGCACCTGCACACCTATGTTCATAGGTGAGTCTGGGAGGAGGCGACCGCACCTTTGGTTGAGGTGTTGAGGCATGTCGTTAGAGTGGCATGATTCCATGATCTGATGCATTCTATGGGTATTTTGTGGTATGACCACTATAGGTACCAGGCTAGTAACAATGCCAGGCACTGTGCCTGCTAAGCCGCAGCATGGGTCACACGAACATTTGTGGGCTTTATGAACAAAAGTTATCTGAAAAGGAATTTAGGGAAAAGAGACTTTATTCCGGTGAACAGTTTGCAAACCAGGGAGAGACAGCCTTCAGTGTAAAATGAAGATATGTGTGCTCCAAATAACAAAGGGAGGGTTTGTCTTTTAGAGAGAAAGTTTCTGCCCAGATTCTCACTCAGATCCACTTCTGCAAATGAAGAATTCAAATTTGCTTAGTTCTGATTTGTTTACACTTGCTGATTTTGGATTGGTCGGTGCAGGGTTTTCTGGGAACTCCAAATACATGTATGACCTCTAGTCAGCAAATGGCCTCTTGGCTGGCATTTGAATTTAGGCCCAGTTAGTCACTCAGGATTAACTCTTTCAGGGTTCACAACTCTGAACAATGGACTTAGGCCTGCAGGACATAGTCTGTTCCTAACAGAGTAGAGCATCCTCAGAAAGCAAGTGGAGGCACATGCCGTCTTTAAATTTTTCTTATATAGGAATCTTGTCTCTGTAAAGACTAAACTAAGCTGTGCCTATGTGTGGGTGGGCTGCCAGCATGAAAAAATTTATTCTCCAATTGATTTAAAGAAAACTATCCTCGACATTTTAGTGTGTAAGTACATCAAAGCATAACTACAATTATCTTGAAAGCATATATTGTTATGGGCATGGGGACATCTGGGCTTTCTGTTGTAGAAGTTTGTCCTTGCAGGCGTTACCAAGCTGCCTTAGCTGTGAACATGTTAGGGCCATGGGTCGTGACTGGCAAAGAATGTGTCTTGCTACTTGTAAGATGGGCTTGATTTTAAAATGGTGTCAAGCTGGCTCTCCTAGGCTCCTGCTTTCCTAACAGTAAGGGTAAGTATTATGTCATGAAATGTCAGTTCTGCCTTTAGCTTGCAAACTCTTGGTAAAACTCACCTGTCTCTTTTCAGTGGGGGTATTCGTGGGGATATTCTGCATCCATGTCTTCACAAGGAGGTGAAAACAAATTGGATGGAAGCAGCTGAGTTTTATGAGACACACCAATGTTTTAATGTCATTTGGTGTGGAATTCAGGTGTCCAAGCAACATTTTATTCTACACATCTACAACTTTAATAATCACTCAAAGTACCTGAACCTAATGCTTTCAGAAAGACCTGGTATAAAGCGACCACCTCGTTCTATTATGGCAGCCCTATCCTGAGGACATAAATTTCTGCAGTGCTTCTGGAATGTCTCTGATTGAACAAATGTCAACAAGGTTAAAACAAAAGTCATCTCCGATTTGTTTGTTTTAAAGCCTGGATTTACTTGTTGAATATTTCACTTCTACTAGCATGACTTGTAGTAGTTTTCTTCAGGGATTCTAACTATTGCTATTAAAAATATGTGCATAGCTACATGGTTTTTTAAAAAAATCAATTTGCAATGAAAGCTTTCACTGAATAATCTGTTAGTAGTTATTATTTGAAAGTGAAATCTTTTATTTTTGATTTATTGTTCTCATACATAGTGTAGACAGTTTCCACAGGGCTCATAAAACTAACGATTCTGCCCTTGTGTGAATGTTTTGCCTTTCACAGTTAATTGCACCATTTTGTGACTGGCTTCTTGACACTGCTGTAACCAAGCTCATAATGTACATTATTTCTTATTTTACACTTACAGACATTTAAGGAAGTCCCCATTTTTTGTTTCCTGTGATAACTTTTTCATGCAGACTTTTTTTTTTTTTTTTTTTTTTAAGACAGAGTCTTGCTCCGTCACCCAGGCTGGAGTGCCAGGGCAGGATCTTGGCTCACTCCAACCTCTGCCTCCAGGGTTCAAGAGATTCTCCTGCCTCAGCCTTCCTAGTTGCTTGGATTACAGGCGTGTACCACCACATCTGGCTAATTTTTGTATTTTTAGTAGTGACGGGGTTTCACCATGCTGGCGAGGCTGCTCTTGACTTCCTGACTTTACGTGATCCACCTACCTCAACCTCCCAAAGTGCTGGGATTACAGGCAGGAACTACTGAACCTGGCCATGCAGACATTTAGGAGAAAGAATAGGATATCTGGAGCATAAAGCCAAATATGAGATAGTTATTACATTACAGAGCTGATGATAAAGTTTGTTTTTTTACAACTGTGTATGACTTATGAATCTGATAACTTTCTGGTTTTAATTAAAATGTTATCCACATTGATGCCCATAAAATAAATAAGAATATAAAATAATATATTTGTTATTTATTTTTTAAAATAAATAACATAAGCCTTTATAACTTTACAAAATCAAATTTTCAGAAATGTTATATATATTTTAAAGAATGTTTCAAAATAGGTTTCATTGAAAAATTTAAAAAATTAAGCATGCAGTAAGAAAAATGACACAAAATTTCGTTGAAACACTAAATTTCATGTTTTCAATAACTAAAAATATGAATGTTTCACTAAAAAATAAACACTTAAATCATATAAAAACAAAATTATTTCATTTTTTATTATATTTTTCTAAACTCTTAGGTTCAGGTGCACATGTGCAGGTTTGATATATAGGTAAACTATGTGTCATGGGGATTTGGTATACAGATAATTTTATCACTTGGGTAATAAGCATAGTACCCAACAGGTATTTTTTCTGATCCTCTCCCTCCTCTCACCCTCCACTCCCAGTCTGTTGTTCCCCTTCTAGTATCCATGTGTTCTCATTATTTAGCTCTCACTTATAAGTGAGGACATACGGTATTTGGGTTTCTGTTCCTGTGTTAGTTTGCTTAGAATAATGACCTCCGGTTCTATCCGTGTTGCTACAAAGGACATAATCTCATTCTTTTTTATGGCTGTACGTATTCCACGGAGTATACGTACCATATTTTCTTTACCCAGTCTATCATTGATGGGCATTTAGGTTGATTCTATGTCTTTGCTATTGGGAATAGTGCTGCCATGAACATACACGTATATGTGTCTTTACCGGTAGAATGATTTATATTCCTTTGGATATATACCCAATAATGGGATTGTTGGGTGGAATGGTAATTCTGCTTTAATTACTTTGAGGAATCTCCACACCGTTTCCAACAATAGCTGAACTAATTTACATTCTCACCAACAGTGTATAGCTATTCCTTTTTCTCTGTAACTTTGGCAGCATCTGTTATCTTTTTGACTTTTTAACAATAGCCATTCTGATTGGTGTGGGATGGTATCTCATTGAGGTTTTGATTTGCATTTCTCTAATAATTAGTAGTGTTGAGCAGTTTTTAATATGCTTATTGGCCTCATAAATGTCTTCTTTTGAAAAATGCCTGTTCAAGACCTGGATTTGTTTTTTTTTGCTTGTAAATATGTTTAAGTTTCTTATAGATTTTGGATGTAGACCTTAATATTTTCTCCCATTCGGTAGGTTTTCTGTTTATTCTGTTGATAGTTTCTTGTGCTGTGCAGAAGCTCTTTTAATTAGGTCCCATTTGTCAATTTTTGTTTTTGTTGCAACTGATTTTGTCATTTTTGTCGTGAAATCTTTACTGAGTTCTATGTCCAAATTGGTATTTCCTAGATTGTCTTCCAGGGTCTTTTTTAGTTTTAGGTTTCACATTTAAGCCTTTAATCCATCTTGAGTTGATTAGAGGTGTAAGGAGGGGGTCTGGCTTCAATCTTCTGTAAATGGCTAGCCAGTTTTCCCAGCATTATTTACTGAATAGGGAGTCCTTTCTCAATTGCTTGTTTTTGTCAGGTTTGTCAAAGATCAGTTGGTTGTAGGTGTATGGCATTATTCTGGGCTCTTTATTCTGTTCCACTGGTCTGGGCATTTATTTTTGTATCAATACCATGCTGTTCTGGTTACTGTAGCCCTATAGTGTAGTTTGAATTTGGATAATGCGATACCTCCAGCTTTGTTCTTTTTGCTTATTGTTGCTTTGGAAATTGAGGCTCTTTTTCTGGTTTATTTAAAATCATTTACTATAAAGTAGGACTGCTGGGCCAGATGCTCTAGTAGGAGTTGCCCACCTGGCTATTGGTGGTGGGAATGAGTAGGGTCACCTGCCTTGCTGTCTGGATGTTTCCTGGGACAACAGGAAGCTGTGCCTGCTGACTGAGTTCACACAGAAGTGGGGCCTCTGGGCTGGAAGCTCTAGCAGATGTTGCTCACCTGGCTACCAGTGACGGGGTGGGTGGAATGTCATGCACCCTGCTGTATGGGTGCTTCCTAGGGCTACAGGAAGCTGTACCCTCCAGCTGAGTTCACAACGAAGTGGGGTTACTGGGCTGAAAGCTGTAGCAAACATTGCATGCCTGGCTAAAAGAGGTGAGGACAGGTGGGTTGCATGCTGTCTGGGTGTTTTCCGGGACAACAGGAAGCTGTGCTGTCTAGCTGAGCTCACAAAGAAGTGGGGCCACTGGGCCAGAAGCTCTAGCAAGCATTGCCTGCCTGGATACTAGTGGTGGGTGGGGTTGCATCCTCTGATGTCTGGGTGTTTCCTGGGACAACAGGAAGTTGTGCCCTCCAACTGAGTTCACACAGAAGTGGAGCTGCTGGGCCAGAAGCTCTACCAAGCATTGTTCACCTGGCTACCAGTGGTGGGGGTGGATGGAGTGGCTGTCCAAATTTGGGCTGAAGTAGGAATCATGGGCTGGAAGCTGTCACTGAGCCTCCTCTAGCAAGGGGTGGGTGCAGAGCAATCTAACTGCTCCCAGGCACAACAACTATGGCCTCTACTGGGGGTATGGCACCTGTGCTGGTCTACTCTGGGGCCCATGACTTGTAGAGATTTTCTTGGACTCAAGAATTTCCCCTGCAAAACATCCAAGGGGCTTTTCTGTCCCAGTCTAGAAGTGGAAAAGGAGGTGTTGGGGGACAGGGAATTCTCTAGTTCCCAGTCTGGCACAGGTTCCTGTGGAGCCCGTGAATCCTTCTGGGGTCTCTCAGTCACTCACCCTGTCCATCGTTGGAGAAGTTCTCCTGGCTCTGAGCAGAGCCCAGACAGGCTGGTGGCCGGCTTTGCTCCTCTCTGCGATCAGTGTTCCCTTGCTGCTGTGATGGATCTCGACGTGGGGTCAGCGTTCACTAGCTTTTTTGCTTCCTCTCCATGAGAGTGGTGCATGTGAGCTGCTTCCAGTCCATCATCTTGGCCTTGGCCCCACAAAACTATTTTAAAAACCAATTTGCTGAAGGTACAAAGAACAAACAGCCCACTTTAATTAATTAACTAAATCTCATTTTGTTAAGTGACTTTTTACTTTCAGAAGATCTCATTGTGATATTCCGTCAACAATTAGACTTTGGCAGATTAATATTAAAATTGACAATATGCACACATGTGTGAACTGGGCTGCAATGTAAAATGTATTTCCACACTGGGTTTCGGTGAGAGAGGGGAAAAAAAAACAAGATTGAAAAGCACAGATCTATGTTTATGACAAAGCTCCTGCCTGCAGGCGCTATTCTTTTCTCTCTCTCTTTCTCTCCCTCCTTTTTTTTGAGATGGAGCTTCACTCTTATTGCTCAGGCTGAGTGCAGTGGCACTATCTTGGCTCCCTGCAACCTCCGCCTCCTGGGTTCAAGCGATTCTCCTGCCTCAGCCTCTGGAGGAGCTAGGATTACAGGTGCTCACTACCTCACCTAGCTAATTTTTGTATTTTTAGTAGAGACGGGGTTTTATCCATGCTGGCCAGGCTGGTCTCGACCTCCTGACCTCAGGTGATCCACCCACCTCGGCCTCCCAAAATTGCAGGTGCTATTCTGAGCTCAGAGCTCTGGCAGCCACAAGTCCAAGGTGTGGTCTCCAACATGCGGCCATTCAATATCATGGCGCCCTCTACTGGTCCTGGGAAGTGCAGCTCTGCCAGCAGCTCCAGCAGGGCACAGCTGCAAGTCCTGATGTTCAACAGGTGATCAAAGAGCAATTTCTGGACTCTCTAGCAGATAGGTCCTCTCTGTAGCAGGACTCAGGAGAGGGCAGGGGCTGAGGTTGGCTCTTTAAGAAGTTTGTGACGAACCAAATGTGTGCATTCATGAAACTTCTATGAGTAAGCAGGTGAGTAGAGTTGGGTCATAAAAGGTCTTGGGGTCTCACTGTAGAGCTGGACTTGCTGTGTAGATGGTGCAGAGCCACTGAAGAGTTCTACTTGGGGGAGGGTGCGATTGGGTTTGCGTTTTAGGAGGATTTCTTGGCCAGAATTAGGTGGCCAGCCAAGAGAAGGGAGTGGCTACAGGTGAGTGTGCAGTTATGGGCCAGGAATCCAGGTAATAAATGGTGTCTCCGAGCTTCAGTTGAGGGTGCCAGGTGTCTCCATCTGCTCTGTACCTTTGAGACTGGCCTTATGGGCTGCCTTAGTGGTCTCTTGTCCTCTATCTCCTGGTTGGGCTCAGGCAATGGGAGAGCAGAGGGAGGAAGGAGAACTTGGTTAGAGTGTGGCCCGTGCCCCTTCAGGTTGGCAGTGCCCACATTTCCTTACAGAAGGCCACAGCTCCTGTCAGTGGCCCTCCCACAGTCCCAGCTTTCTCAGTGGGCCAGCCATCTCCCCATCCCTTGCTCCCTTTATTTCAGAGAGGGTCGTGGATTTCCACTGTCAGTAGTGTCTGCAGGTCCACCATCTCCTGCTGCTTCCTCTGGACCTGCCTGCACTTTTATAAATAACTTCTCCTTATATTACCCCCCGTGTGCACCTTTCATGTGTATACTCTGCCCCCTGTCAGCACCTGACTCATGCCAAAGAGTTTAAATTTTTTTTCTCCAGGCAATGGGAGGTCATTGGAGGGTTTTGGACATGGCAGCACTGAGAACAGAAGTATGTTGTGAAAATATCTGTCTGACTGAAGTGAGCAGGATGGTTCAAAAGAGTGACAATTTGAGGCAAGGAAACCATCAGCAGGCTGCAGTAGAAATTCAGGTCATAAATAGGGAAGCTGAGGGTCACGGAGTTGGGTCTGGGAATGGTAGAAGGAAGCCAAGCAATTCCATAAGCATGTCAGTTGCACATATTACTTGATAACTAATTTTATTTTTATTTTTTGAGACAGAGTCTCTCTCTGTTGCACAGGCTCGAGTGCAGTGGCATGATCTCAGCTCACTACAACCTCCACCTCCCGGGTTCAAGTGATTCTCCTGTCTCAGCCTCCCGAGTAGCTGGGACTACAGGTGCGTGCCACTACATCGAGCTAATTTTTGTATTTTTAGTAGAGACGAGGTTTTATTGTGTTGGCCAGGCTATTCTGAAACTCCTAACTTCAGGTGATCTGCCCACCTTGGGCTCCCAGAGTGCTCGGATTACAGGTGTGAGCCATCACGCCGGGACGGTAACTAATTTTAAAAATAATTTGAAGTCGGGTAGCGTGATGCCTCCAGCTTTGTTCTTTTTGCTTAGAATTGACTTGGTTATGCGGGCTCTCTTTTGGTTCCATATGAAGTTTAAGGTAGTTTTTTCCAGTTCTGTGAAGAAGGTCATTGGTAGCTTGATGGGGGTAGCGTTGAATCTATAAATTACTTTGAGCAGCATGGCCATTTTCACGATATTGGTTCTTCCTAACCATGAACATGGAATGTTTCTCCATCTTTTTGTGTCCTCTCTTATTTTGTTGAGCAGGGATTTGTAGTTCTCCTTGAAGAGATCATTTACATCATTTGTTAGTTGTATTCCTAGGTATTTCGTTCTCTTTGTAGCAATTTTGAATGGCAGTTCGTTCTTGATTTGGCTCTCTTTAAGTCAGTTATTGGTATATAGGAATGCTTGTGATTTTTGCACATTGATTTTGTATCCTGAGAATTTGCTGAAGTTGCTTATTAGTTTAAGGAGGTTTTGGGCCAAGACGATAGGATCTTCTAAACATACAATCATGTCATCTGCAAATAGAGACAATTTGACTTCCTCCTTTCCTATTTGAATACCCTTTATTTCTTTTTCTTTCCTGATTGCTCTGGCTAGAACTTCCAGCACTATACTGAATAGGAGTGGTGAAAGAGGGCATCCTTGTCTAGTGCCAGATTTCAAAGGGAATGCTTCCAGTTTTTGCCCATTCAGTATGATATTGGCTGTTGGTTTGTCATAAATAGCTTTCATTATTTTGAGATACGTTCCGTCAATACCTAGTTTATTGAGGGTTTTTAGCATAAAGGGCTGTTGAACTTTGTCAAAAGCCTTCTCTGCATCAATTGAGATAATCATGTGGTTTTTGTCTTTGGTTCTGTTTATATGGTAAATTATGTTTATGGACTTGCGTATGTTGAACCAGCCTTGCTTCCCTGGGATGAATCCTACTTGATCATGGTGGATAAGCTTTTTGATATGCTGTTGTAATTGGCTTGCCAGTATTTTATTGAAGATTTTTGCATCTATGTTCATCATGGATATTGGCCTGAAGTTTTCATTTCTTGTTGAGTCTCTGCCGGGTTTTGGTATCAGGATGATGTTGGTCTCATAAAATGATTTGGGAAGGATTCTGTCTTTTTGGATTGTTTGGAATAGTTTCAGAAGGAGTGGATCCAGCTCCTCTTTGTATGTCTGGTAGAATTTGGCTGTGAATGCATCTGGACCTGGGCTTTTTTTGGTTGATAGGCTATTAATTGCTGCCTCAACTTCAGCCCTTGTTATTGACCTATTCAGGGTTTTGACTTCTTCCTGGTTCAGGCTTGGGAGGGTGCAAGTGTCCAGGAATTTATCCATTTCTTCCAGGGTTACTGGTTTATGTGCATAGAGTTGTTTGTAGTAATCTCTGATGGTGGTTTGTATTTCTGTGGAATCTGTGGTGATATCCCCTTTATCATTTTTTTATTGCATCTATTTGATTCTTCTCTATTTTCTTTTTTATAAATCTGGTTAGTGGTCTATTTTGTTGATCCTTTCAAAAAACCAGCTCCTGGATTTATTGATTTTTTGAAGGGGTTTTTTGTGTCTCTATCTCCTTCAGTTTTGCTCTGATTTTAGTTATTTCTTGTCTTCCACTAGCTTTTGAGTTTTTTTGATCTTGCTCCTTAGCTCTTTTCAATTTTGACAAAAGGGTGTCAATTTTAGATCTTTCCTTGCTTCTCATGTGGACATTTACTGCTATAAATTTTCCTCTAGACATTGCTTTAAATGTGTCCCAGAGATCCTGGTATGTTGTGTCTTTGCTCTCGTTGGTTTCAAAGAACATCTTCATTTCTGCCTTCATTTCATTGTTTATTCAGTCAACATTCAAGAGCCAGTTGTTCAGTTTCCATGAAGTTGTGTGGTTGAGATAGTTTTTGAATTCTGAGTTCTAATTTGATTGCACAGTGGTCTGAGAGACTGTCTGCTATGATTTCCGTTCTTTTGCATTTGCTGAGGAGTGATTTGCTTCCAATTATGTGGTCAATTTTAGAATAGGTGTGACGTGGTGCTGAGAAGAATGTATATTTTGTGGATTTGGGGCGGATAGTTCTGTAAATGTCTATTAGGTTTGCTTGGTCTAGGTCTGATTTCAAGTCCTGGATAGCCTTGTTGATCTGTCTAATATTGACAGTGGAGTGTTAAAGTCTCCCACTATTATTATGTGGGAGTCTAAGTCTCTTTGTAGGTCTTTAAGAGCTTGCTTTACTTCTCTGAGTGCTCCTGTATTGGGCGCATATATATTTAGGATCATTAGATCTTCTTGTTGCATTGATCCTTTTACCATTATGTAATGCCCTTCTTTGTCTCTTTTGATCTTTGTTGGTTTAAAATCAATTTTATCAGAGACTAGGATTGCAACTCCTGCTTTTTTTTTGCTCTCCATTTGCTTGGCAGATCTTCCTCCATCCCTTTATTTTGAGCCTATGTGCATCTTTGCATGTGAGATGGGTTTCCTGGATACAGCACACCGATGGGTTTTGACTTCGTATCTGATTTGTCAGTCTGTGTCTTTTGATTGGGGCATTTAGCTTATTTACATTTAAGGTTAATATTGTTATATGTGAATTTGATCCTGCCATTTTGATGCTAGCTGGTTGTTTTGCCCATTAGTTGATGCAGCTTATTCATTGTGTCAATGGTCTTTACCATTTGGTATGTTTTTGGGGTGGCTGGTACTGGTTGTTCCTTTCTATGTTTAGTGCTTCTTTCAGGAGCTCTTGTAAAGCAGGCCTGGTGGTGATGAAATCTTTGAGCAATTGCTTGTTCATAAGGGATTTTATTTCTTCTTTGCTTATGAAGCTTAGTTTGGCTGGATACGAAATTCTAGGTTGAAAGTTCTTTTCTTTAAGGATGTTGAGTATTGGCCCCCATTCTCTTCTGGCTTGTAGGATTTCTGCTGAGAGATCCGCTGTGAGTCTGATGGGCTTCCCTTTGTGAGTAACCTGACCTTTCTCTCTGGCTGCCCTTAGCATTTTTTCCTTCATTTCAACCCTGGTGAATCTGATGATTATGTGCCTTGGGGTTGCTCTTCTTGACGAATATCTTTGTGGTGTTCTCTGTATTTCCTGGTCTTGAATATTGTCCTGCCTTGCTAGGTTGGGGAAGTTCTCCTGGATAATATCCTGAAGAGTGTTTTCCAGCTTGGATTCATTCTCTCTGTCTCATTCTAGTACACCTATCAAATGTAGATTATGTTTTTTCACATAATCCCCTATTTCTTGGAGGCGTTGTTCACTTCTTTTTTACTCTTTTTTCTCTAATTTTGCCTTCTTATTTTATTTCATTGAGTTGATCTTCAATCTCTGATATCCTTTCTTCTGCTTGGTCGATGCAACTATTGAAACTTGTGTACGCTTCGCGAAGTTCCCTTGTTGTGTTTTTCATCAATTCATTTATATTCCTCTCTAAGCTGTTTATGCTCATTAGCATTTTGTCAAACCTTTTTTCAAGGTTCTTAGTTGCTTCTCATCAGGTTAGAACATGATCTTTCAGCTCAGAGAAGTTTGTTATTACCCACCTTCTGAAGCCTGTTTCTGTGAATTCATCAGACTCATTCTCCATCCAGGCTTTTTTCCTTTGCTGGTGAGGAGTTGTGATCCCTTGGAGAAGAAGAGGCATTCCGGTTTTGGGTATTTCCATCCTTTTTGTGCTGGTTTCTTCCCATCTTTGTGGATTTATCTACCTGTGGTCTTTGTGGTTGGTGTCTTTCAGATGGGGTCTCTGAGTGGATGTCCTTTTTGTTGCTATGAAGTTATTTCTTTCTGTTTCTTAGTTTTCCTTCTAACAGTCAGGCCCCTCTGCTATAGAACTGCTGGAGGTCCACTCCAGACCCTGCTTGCTTGTGGATCACCTTCAGTGGCTGCAGAACACTAAAGGTTGCTGCCAGTTTCTTCTTCTGTTGTCTTTGTCCCAGAAGGATACCTGCCAGATGTCAGCCTGAGCTCTCCTTTATGAGGTGTCTCTTTGGTTATATGGGGTTCAGGGAGCTGCTTGAGGAGAGAGTCTGTCCCTTATAGGAGCTCAAGTGCTGAGCTGTGAGCTCCGTTCTTCTGTTCAGAGCTGCTTGGCAGGTACATTTAAGTCTGCTGCAGCGGAACTCATAACTGCCTTTTTTTTTCCCAGATGCTCTGTCCCAGGAAAGTGGGGCTTTATTTATAAATTCCTGTCATTCTGCTGCCTTTTTTCAGAGATTCCCTGCCCAGCAAGGAGGTAGCCTAGTCACAGTCTGCCAGCAGAGGCATTGCTGAGCTGCTGTGTGCTCTGCCCCACTGCTGTGTGAACTTCCTTGTAGTTTTGTTTATGGGGGTATAGTTAGAACTGCCTCGGTAATGGCGGTCTGCCTCAGTAATGGCGGACTGTCTGTGTTGTGGCAGACTGCCTTCGTAATGGTGTACTGCCTTGGTAATAGTGGACTGCCTCAGTAATGGCAGACTGTATCTGTAATGGCGGACTGCCTCAGTAATGGTGGACGCCCTTCCCCCCACAGAGCTGGACCGTCCCGGGTCCAGCTGTGCTTGCTGTGAAACTCTCAATCCAGAGCGTTTCAGGTTGCTGGTCTTTGTGGGGGTGGGACCCACCGAGCCACATCACCTGGCTCCCTGTTTCAGCTCCCTTTTTTTCAGTTGAACGGGTGACTCTGTCTCCCAGGCGTTCCAGTCGCCAGTTGAAAAAGCGCCTGGATGTGTGAATTTTTGTGTGGAGACCTGCTGCGCGGGCTGAAACAGCTGCACTGGAGGCTCATGGTGATTTTCCATCTGGGAATCTCCTGGTCTGTGGACAGTAAAAATTTGTTTGGAAATGTGGTGATCACTCATCCTCTGTGTTTTCACTGGGAACTGCAATCCAGAGCTGTTCCTATTTGGCCATCTTAGATCCTCCTATGATTTTTTTTTTTTATTTTATGCAATGTATAATCTGCTATTAATCCCACCCAGTGTATATTTATCTTAAATTTTATAGCTTTCAACTCTAAAAGTTCATTTTGGGTCTTTTTGTTTCTTATACATCTCTACTTAATATGTTCAATTTTTCCTCTCACTTTTTGAACGTATGGAGTAAACTGTCCTTTTCTGTTGATTATAGTATTATTGCAAGTTTAGGTCAATTTTGAAGTGTTGATTTATCTCCTATTTATGGGGCATATTTTACTGCTTCTTTGATGGCCTGGAAAATTTCGATTGAATGCTACACATTGTGAATTTTACCTTGTTGGGTGCTAGATATTATTTTTGTGTTTTTAGATATTAATATTTTGTGTTTCCATAACTAGTCTTGAGCTGTGTGCTAGGATGTAATTAATTATTTTAATACAGTTTGATCCTTTCAGGTTTTCTTTTAAGTTGGGTTAGTTGGGAACAGTCAGCATTTATTCCTCTACTAAGGCAAGACTCTGTGTACTCTGCCAATGCTCCATGAAATATGAAGTTTTCCCACCTGATGGTGAAAACAGGTACTGCACCTAGCCCTGTGTGAGCAGTGGGACTTTCCCGTCTCTTTTTAATGTGTTTATGCTCTTCTCTACCTTCTTTAACATATAAAATAAATCATAACTATTTAATGTCTGCTAATTGTATCACATGTATAATTTCTAGGCCTATTTCTATGGATGGCTTTTTCTCTTCATCATGAATAATATTTTCTTGTCTGGTAATTTTTTTATTGGATGTCAGATATTGTGAATTTAACCTTGTTGGGTTTGATAGTATTTTATTATTTCTTTAAATATTCTTGAGTTTTATTCCAGGACACAGTTAAGTTACTTGGACACAGTTTCATTCTTTTGAGGCTTCCCTCAAAGCTTAGACAAAGTGGGAAGACTTTAGTCTCAGTTAATTTGAACTTATTATTGAGGAAATATTCATCTGAATTTGCTACTCCATATGCATTACAAGGTTGTTCCACTCTGGCTGGTGGAAACACAGATTATTCCTGTCCTTGGGTGAGCTTTGGACATCATTCCTTCTGTTCTTTTCCACATATTGAGTAATATCCTCACATGTATACACTGATCAGTAATCAGCTAGTGACTTCACGAGAATCTTCTGCAGGTCTCTGGAGCTCTCTCTCTTTCTCTGTAAAACTCTCTTTTCCCCTTCAACTGTCTCCTTTCTGATACCCTTGCCTACATATCTAACTGTGTTACTGTTCCTAAATTTTCGACTTGGATTTTCCTCAACTCAGGTGAATACCAGTCTCTGTTGGGTTCTGCTTCCTTGTGCTGCAACTGTGCCCTTACTATGCCCCATAGTAAACTGGAGCACTTCTAAGATTCACCTCATTTCCTCACTTTTCTCAGACATCACTGTCTTGTGCTGTCTGTTATCTAGTGTGTAACAACAAATGCTTTGTATATTTTGTCTAAGTTGTTCAATGTGGACAAGCATATCTAGCCAATCTAGCCTTTGCCTTTTGCTGCCTATGTAAGTGTCCACAAATAATAGCATGGTGTTTAACAGCATGGGCTCTGGTTACTAATTTGAGCATCACTTCTTCTTATTTATGTAACCTCTTCTTAATCTGTACCGTGGAGCTAATAATTATATATCTTCATATAATTATGACAGGGAGCCTTTGATCCAACTCCTAAAAATATAATTAGCCTAGTGCCAGGCCCACAGGAAGTACTCAACAAATGTCAGCTTTTATTAATAATTAAACACTTTTACATAATTGCTCTAGATATTTTTCAAAAAGCATCTTAATATGTTGGTGGGTTTTTAAAATGCCATTACTGGGCCAATGCTTGGCTATTTTTAATTTTTTCTATTCTTTTGCTTTTGGATCTTTAAAAATCTGTGGCTACTAATAGATGGCAGGCAGCCCTGCATACCTATTGTCACACTTTCACCTGTTGCCTTCAGCCAAGCAGAGGCCACGTTAGTGCTTCCACTGACTGTGCTGCTGGTTAGGAGGGAAGGGGGCAGGTGGTCCATTGAAGGACAGGGGCTGGAAAATCAAGTGTGAAACTCAGAGTCTTAAGCAAGTTTGTCAACTTGGTCATTGGAAGACAATCCTTTGGTGGTTCCCAGCCCAGGCTGCACATCAGAGTTACTCAGGGGGCCTGCCATTGGGCAGCAGTCCCATTCTAGGAAAGTCTGAGTCAGAGGTAGGAGGCAGAATCCTAGGGTCTGTGCCCTTGAAGCACCCTAGATGACAGCCAAGTCTGCCTTCTAACGATTCCTCACACCTGGTAGCACCTTGTATCTCTGTCCCCACATCCCATCTCAGGATCACCAGGAGAACTTTAAGAAATAGCAATCCAGAGGCTCCATTCTCAGGGATTCAGATGAACAAGTGCTATAGGTGATTCTGAGGAGCAGCTTGAGTTGACATCCATTTGTATGGAGCAGTTTCTCAGGCTTTAACTTCCATCAAAATCACCTGGAAAACTCTGTTGACAGAGATTGCAGGGCCCCATTCCCAGAGTTTCTAATTCATACATAGCTCTGGAGGACCTGGTGATTTGCATTTCAAACAAGCTTCCAGTGATGCTGATGTGCTGGACTGGTGGATGGCACTTTGAGATTTACTGGTCTGGAGTTTTAGAGTTCACAAGGCACTTGTACCTTCATTTTCTCTGTTAACCCTGAAGTCAAACCTGCCAGGAGGCACGATGAGCCCTGACTTATGGGAGCAAGGAATAGAGGCTCAGGTGAAGTCACTTACCCAAGCTCTTCAGTGCTTCAGCCAAGGACCCTCTCACACTGACAGGGCAGTGACAGCATCCTAGTGCAAGGAACTCAGCTTAAAGTGCTAACACTGCAGGTGGCTGTGGATGAACTTGGCACTGTTACCTGTTACCAGATAATCCAGAAATCTGCTTTCTTCCAGAAACTCAAGCTAGGAAATTCTCCAGATTACCATGTTGGTGAATGTGGCTAAATCCTGGCCACCTTCCCAAGGAGTCTGTGCTGCCACTCCTGGTATGTTCCACCCAATCCCTCCTGGGCCCCTTCAATCCTCTTCTCTGTCCCAGCCCATATTGGAGGCTCATTCATCCTTCATGCAGTTAAAAGTATGCATTGGGGCCTCACTCTGTGTGCCCTGGTCCAGGAATGTCTGTCCTGTGTACATCTCTGGAGCCTTCAGTGCAGCCAACACTGGCTCCACTCTGAGAGGTGAGAATCGCTGCTGTACCCCAGCCTAAGTGGAGGAGGATGGGGAAGGGAGGGCAAGACCCACAGAGATTTCATGCAGCAGTGGACATTTAAATTTAATAATCCTTCTCAGTTTTGAGGTTTATTGGCCATGAGTCTGTGTATTGTTTTTATAAATGTGTGTGCTATGTTGGAGGAGGAGGGAGTATGATTTTCCTCAGACTTGCAACCTTGCTGCTGCTCTCTGTCTTTGAAAATGAGGGTGAAATTCATTATTCTCTTTATCCTTATTTGCATCAAACACCCTGGCCATCCTCATCTCTTGCACTATAATTTTGATATGGCTTTTTGCATCTTCTACTCCAATTCCATCCACTTCTCTCCAACTCCAGGGGCTCTTCCAGGGTGTATCTGGAATGCTTGGTTCATCCTTAGCATGTTTCTGCACCCCTTCTCTAACCCTTCCCTTCACCCACCTGCTTTTATTGAAAACTGGCTCTGCTGGAGGGTGCTGCTTTATCTTAGTCCTTTCCGGGGGTGGCTGTCTTTTTCCCTCCCTCGACTCCTATGCCACAGGGCCCAGGGATGGAATAAGGTTTTCCTTGATGCTTCCAGATTATTCTTCCTCCTCCAATTCACTGCTGTAGCTCCAACACCCGCCACCCTCTAGTGTTCCCTCTTAAGACAGTCGTTTACTGTCTTCCTGTTCCTCCTCTTCATTTCTTGGAGGGTCACTGTCATTTGCTTCAATAGAATCCTGTCCCAGTCCTTGATGGTTCAATACATAGACATTGCTTCTAACAGGGCAGCCTCTCAGGTCTTTAACTTTCTTCCCTCCATTAACCTTGTAATGACCCCCTAACTTAGCCACTTACTGTCAGATCATTACCAGTAACTCCAGCCCTCCTCAATTCTAGTTTGTAATATCCTCATTTGTGACCTCACCTTCCAACTTCTTCATTCTTACCCCGAGTCAAAAAATCCTTTGATTTATGCAATCCATGAAGTCATCTGCCTTTCACCATTCTTCACCCCACTAGGGTTCTCATTCCTTTATTACCCAGTTGAAATTCCAAGGCCTGTTGGAATCACTCCCTCACAGCCACTGTCAACACTTCTGCCCCTTTTATTTCATTGTCCTTGTGTGGCAAAACCTCAGCCCTGATTGAGTCCAGCCTTATCCCTGCTCTCTGCCAGCACCTGCACAGCATGGCTGATGGAGGTTGTAAAAATCCACACACACACACACACACACACACACAGGGCATTACGTGTCAATATGCTTTTCCAGTCTCCAGACTTGCATATGCCCCGGTGCTGCCTGGCAACACATTATGCGTTTTCCTTAGTTCCTTCAGTCTTCTGGGTCCCTAGGTGAGTATCTCACAGCTTCTCTCCCCGCTAACCTCCAACACCGCCACGTTGCTTTCAGCTGATGACCTTGTTTCCTATTTCACTTGAAACACAGAAACAACCAGAAACAAATCCCATTTGCTGCCACCACTCTGCCCATCTGGCAGCATGGTACCCCCACCCTTGGCCTTTCCTGCTGTCACTTGGGATGAGCTGACTATGCCCCATCCAAGTCCTTTTTACTTATGCACTCATCCTGTACCCTCCCACCTGCTCAGGATGTGCCTGCCTTCAGCAAGTCCCCTCATGCTCCTGCATCATCACAGTTCCTCTCCAGCAGACCAGTTATACTGGCACAAAGCATGCAGCTGTCCTCCCATCTCCACCACCCTCTCCATCTCTCTTCCATGTTGCTCTACACCTAATTATAGCAAAACCCATGGAAAGTGTTATAGAGACCCACTTTCTGTAATTTTTCCTATTCTATTTTAAAGTCACTCCCAAAGTGCATGCCAATGTGGCTATAGTCTCCACCACTGCACCTAAATTGCCCTTGCTGAGGCCATCACCAGCCTCCGTGTGGCCAAACCCAGTGCTATCTGTCTCTGCTCTCCTCTTATTTGACTCATGTGAGCACATAAATGATCCAAACTGCAACACTCCTAATAAATGAAAGGAAGCATATTAGTTGTACCTAGACAATAGATATAAATTGGAACTGTTTTAGGAAAGCAGATGTGCAGCCATCCTACCTTTAGGCACTTGCTGTTGGATGTAATTGATCACCCTCTCTTCCGTGGGACCTTTCATCCCTTGGCTCTACTACCTGCACTCTCTGGTTTCCTCCCCTTTGGCTGCTGATTTTGCTGAATCCTCTGTCCTCTGAATGATTGCTTCTCCACCACGGGTGGTTTTGCTCCTCAGGGGACATTTGGCAATGTCTGGAGATGTCTGGTTGTGTTTGAGGGTGTTGCTACTGGCATCTAGTGGGGAGATGCTAGAGATGCTGCTAATGCCCAGGACAGTCCCCGTAACACAGAATTATTCAGCTCGTAATGTCCACAGTGCCAAGATCAAGAAACCCTGCTCAAAGAATTAGCATGTGCTGAAGGCCCTTCTCTTTCCGTAACCAATATCTACCTCCTTAGGGATCTTTCCTAGTCTCAGTGGTTTAATATTTAAAATCCCAAATTAGGCAATAAATTGGGTCCCAAACTTCATTAGTATAAAATGTAGAATTGTGTTATTAGGAGGTTAATAAAACGACCTGGTGAGCACCTGCAGCTGGCCTGTGAGCAATTCTGGGGACCACTTGAGAGGCAAATCCATCTGTTCCCTTGCTGTAATGTGGCGCCACCTTGTGGCAGTTGTTTCCTCAGGTTAAATATCTTTGGGGATGCAGCTTGACATGGTTAAAGGCTGTGTGAGGCCAGTGCGTGGTGATAAAGGAATTTATCAAGACAACATTGAATTTAGAAAGGCAGACTTATTTAGAGAAAAGGAGAGATACGTTGCAAGGGAGCAATGGGCAATACAGCAGAGGGAAGGCTGTCTGCAAAGAGGCAGGGGCTGGAGGGGAGTTTTATGACTTTAGGTTGCTTAGGCTGAATGCTTGCAGATAGGATGCTTGCGTGCAGGTGGGCTGTGGGCTGTGGGCTGTGCACTGAGTGCTTGTAACTGGATGCTTCGGTGCTAGTGAGCCATTGGCAGTTGACCCTATTCCCTGGAACATTCACTTCCTTCTACTGCTGTTTCTGTTCCTGCCAGCTGGAACATTTTTGATTTGACTCCTTAGGGCTCCACTCAACTAGCTGAAACATCTACAATTTTTCATTAATTTCCAGTGATACCCATAATCTCCCAGTTGGTTGTCATTTGTTTCATCAGCAATTCAGGGAAATTAGACCGGAACAATGCTGGAGCTGTGAAGGGTATCCTGAGACCTGATCTCTTCTGGCTACCTCTTACTGCATATCAAAGCACTTCAAAGCTCACTGGCGTAAATCACAAAATGCACCACCATTTCTCATGTTTCTGCAGGTTGATTTGGCTCACTGGGGTGGTGCATCTTGGGACCTTATGCACTTGCGGTTTGATGGCAGTAGGGCAGCGTCTCCCGAAGGCTCTGCTGGGTGGGATATCCAGGACGCTTTTCCTCCTTACCTGGCTGGTGCTTCAGTGATGCTTGGCCTCTCTCCAGGTGACTTGGGCTGCTCATTATCTGCTAGTCTCAATTACCAGGGTATTTGTGATTTTTACAAAGTGGATAGATTCTGAGGGAAGAAATAGAAGCAAAAAGACCAGAATATAAGAGAATTCCACCATGTTCCACTGATCAGAGCAGTCACAGAGCCTGCCTACATGAAAGGGGATGGAGAAAGAGGGCTCCAGATCTTGAAGAGGGTAAGGCAAGGCCATACCACAGAAGAACATGTGGGATAAGGACATCGTTTCGGCCATCCTTGGAAAATGCCGTCTGCTGCAGGAACCTATTGTGTCTAAGCTCAGCCTCCCAGTTTCCCTCCACATTTCTCGCCCAAGCTCCTTCTCTTCAGAAGATAACTTTAGCTAATCTCCCTGTTTCTAGTTTGAAAAGTAGGGTGAAATGCAGAAGGGAAACCAATTACTAAAGATGTTATATTAAAACAGTGTGATGGGCAGGGGCAGATTATCACGTGGTTTTACTGGCCACCCTTGTATTAGCGTGCAGCCAATAATACAGAAACCGCTCTAGGCTCTTATCTTAGTTCACTGGGGCTGCTAAAACAAAATACTTCAGTTTGGGTAATTTCTAAGTGATAAACATTTATTTCTCACTGTTAAAGGGAAAGTCCAAGATCAAGGTGCCAGCAGATCCAGTGTCCAAGGAAGACTTACTCTTTGCTTCCAAGATGGTACCTTCTTGCTGTGTCCTCATATTGGTGAGAGGGCAAAAGGGATGCTGTCAGTGTCCTAATTCCTTTTATAAAAGCACTAATCCCATTTACCTAATCACTGCCTAAAGGTTCTACTTCTTAATATTTTTGCACTGGGGATTAGGTTTCAACATGACTTTTGGAGGGACACATTCAACTATAGTAGTGTTTTATGCTGGGACGTCTTTACTGCAGGGAATTTAGGGTGTTGGAAAGAAGATGGGGAAGGTACCTCCCTTCCAACTCTCTGAACCTGGTCCTGGAGCTGCTAAAGAGGGGCCACCATGGCCAGTACTTAAACCAGAACGGTGTCTTATTTACCTCAGGTAGTCTCACAATGGCAAGTTCTACTGGAGGCAAAACAAAAACAAAAACAACAAAACAAAAACTAGAAAGCGACTAACACATTTCGTTTGAAGTTAACAAGTTCTTTGGGAAGAAATTAGTGAAGAGGAACAAGAAAGCTAGGGTAGGGGTACATACTCTCAAATTTCAAAAAGGTGGTGTGGGAGGCAGGAGGCTTTGGGAAGAGTTTGGCCGGCTTCCAGTGATACAGTACAGGGCAGGGTAAGTAGGACCAGGGTAGGCTGGAGCCAACAGAAAAATAACCAGCACAACTTGCAGATGACCCTAAGCCTGCGTCTCTGGCTTGGACATCTCCCTAGAATTCCAGACTTGCGTAGCTAAGGGCCCCTTGTGCATAGCTAAAGGCCTACGCACCAGCGCTCCTTGCATGCCCACCAGACATCACAAGCCAAGCCCGCCCCAAGCCACCAACCTGCTCTACCTGCTCTCATCCCCATCTTCTTAAATGCCACCTCCATCCTTACAGTTGCTCAGAGACCAGAACCCTTGAAATCATCCACTTCTTTCTTATATCCGACTTCTACTCTAAGGGCAAACCCAAGTTTTGCAGGTGAAAGACATTTATTAAGGACCAACTCCCTTATGGATGGGGAGGAAGCAGGACTGGAAGAAGCAGCTCTATGGCCATTCGAGCCCAGCAGACATTCTGGATTGGGAATTGTCCATCAGAATATTACACACCAGGCTCAAATAGCCAGATCTTTGATGCCCCACCTTGCTCAAGCACAGAGTGTGGGCAGCCCCCGGAAGGAGGGTGCTGTCTGCGGCGGAAGCTGATCCCGAGGGAACTGACAGCTGGAGAATGTCTGCTGACCTTGATGCTCCAGGGACTAGGCAGGGAGCTCTCCCTGAAGAGAGTGTGGGCAGTGGGTACCTCACCTGTTGTCCACAGCAGGCGAGCTGCTGCTTTAGGGCCTGTGCATCTGCTCTTTTCTCGGCCTGAAATGCACTTCTCCTAGTGTTCACGTGATTTTTCTCCCTCGTCTCCTTTTAGTCTTTGCTTAAATATCACCTTCTAGGGAGGCCTTCTCACACGACCTCTGAGATTTGAGAGTGCGCACCCCACCCTCGCCTTCTTATTCCTCTCCACTCCTTCTTCTCAAAGTGCTTGCTATTTTCAAATGAAATACATTCGTTATTTTCTAGTTTTCATTTTACTTTTTTGTTTACTTCCTATCCATACCCATGTAATCACTGGAAGGATGTTTCTTTTTTTTAATTGTACTTGAAGTTCTGGGGTACGTGTGCAGATCTTGCAGGGCTGTTGCACAGGTACACACATGCCTTGGTGGTTTGCTGTCTCCATCCGCCTGTCACCTACATTGGGCATTTCTCCCAGTGTTATCCCTCCCAACCTCCCTGCCCCCAACCCCACTGTACCTCCCCTAGCCCCCCGCCCCCCATCCTACCCCAGTGTGTGATGTTCCCCTCCCTGTGCCCACGTGTTCTCATTGTTCAACACCAGAATGTTTCGTTTTGTAGTGTATTTCTAGCACCTATAATAGTACTTGGCACATAGCAGGTGTTCAAAAGTATTTGTGGATTATATGCTCAAAGGGCATGGAGTCTCAGAAGTTTGAGAACACAGTTTTAAGCACAGCTGTTTAGAGACTGTGGATGATGCTAATGTCTGTATTCCCAGTAGGTGGGGCAATTTTCAAACTGACCTGGAATTCTTGCGACTTGGGGACGGTCATCAGGCAGGAGGCTCTGTGGAGAGAGCTGTGCTGGTGTTTAGAGAGGAGAATGGCATCCTGGGGGACTCGGCCCCAGAGCTTTCCCATCCCAGTCTCTTCCCAACTGAGTCCCAGAGGCAGGAGGCCTTGTCTGTGGCTGGTCAGTCCTGTAACTGTTTCCCTCCCATCTACACAGATGCAGAAGGCTAAGAAAAGCAAGCTGTCAGGTAAGCAGGGGCCCTGACTCCTCCGGAGAAAGCACTAAGAACTTCCATGGGGCAACTGGAAAAAATGTTCTACTTCCTCACCAGCAGCTGTTGCTGGGGAAAAACACAGCCTGAGCCCCTATCCTGAGCTGAGGACCTTGCTGCCATTTTCCATATGCTACAAGATTACATCTGTAGTAATGCGTTGAGACAGGCATCGTCACCATTTTATAGATAAGAAACTTGGAACTCAAGAGAGGTTTAGTAATCTGCTCAAGGTCATAGGACCCTTAAGAATCAGATCCCAGCCAGGTGCGCCTGTAATCCCAGCATTTTGGACGGCCAAGGCGAACAGATCACCTGAGGTCAGGAGCTCAAGACCAGCCTGATCAATGTGGAGAAACCCCATCTCTACAAAAAAAAAAAAAAAATTAGCTGGGCGTGGTGGTGCACGCCTGTAATCCCAGCTACTGGGGAGGCTGAGGTAGGAGAAGTGCTTAAACCTGGGAGGCAGAAGTTGCGGTGAGCCGAGATTGTGCCATTGCATTCTGCCCTGGGCGACAAGAGAGAAACTCCTTGTCAAAAAAAAAAAAAAAAAAAAAAAAAAAAAAAGGAATCAAACCCAGAGTTCAAATACAGACAGAAGTGCCTGATTCCAAGGCCCCATTTCTTGCAGACCGCTTTGGATGCTCCAGTACACACCAGGGGATGTGGAGACAGGGCTGCTGAAGCCTGGGCCTGAATGTAGAAGAGAGTAACAGCACAGGGTGGGAAGCGCCTTAACAGAAGGAGCGCCGAGCACACAGGGCACAGCAAGCTGAGGAGGTGGGCAGTGTCCCTTCCTTTGAGTCTGTGGCCTTGCCCTGCTGGTTCATTGTGGCCCCTGTAGTGGAGGCCAGCCTGCTTATGCGACATCGAAACTGGAGATCACACACAACAGTGATTGTAATTTGGATATCCTACAGCATTGAGCCCTTCTGGAGATGGGTGGGGTGGAGAGTTCATTCTAGTTTTGAACTCTCTACTTCTTAAAGTGCTTCCATGTATGTATCATCTCCATGTCATTGGCATGTCATTGGCATGCCATTGCAGGCTGGCCTGCCTTTGTTTTCTCTGATTTAAAAGAAACAAAGACTTGTATGATATTTGAGACATAAAATCTGGGATGAATATTGGGTGGGAGAAACCGATATCAGGTTCTCCAACAAACTTGGATCCAGATGACCCCCACAAGGAGTCAAATGCAACCTTGTAGCATATGGAAAATGGCAGCAAGGTCCTTGTGTGGACCATGCCCAGGATCTAAACTAAGACAAGACCTCAGAGGGGCTAAGTGACATATGTCTCCAAAGTTTCACAGCTAGTGTGTGGCTAAATCTTGACTCCACCCTCTCAGGTTTTAGCATAATCACAAAAAAGGTTGAAATAAGAAATGTTACCTCTGGGCAATTGCCTCTTTCTGTTCCTTGTTTTATCTACTGATATTCTAGGCTTACCCTCTAGTCTGTAATCCTCATTGAACTGACAGGTCCCACATGGCCTAAATGGTTTTCACACGGGGTTGATGAGGCTCTCCCATTGCCTGTCCTACTATCTGAGCTACCTGCTGCTTGACTTTCTTTTTAGCAGCTTTTGAAACTTGGTATCCATGGCAGAGGCTTAAAGGGCATGTTCCAGGTACTTTTATTTCCAGATTCCCCAGTGGCATCAAGGAAATCAACATCTCTGGACAGCTCCACTAAAGCTTAGTTCTCATTGTCGAATTTAGCTCCTGGATCATGGGAGGCATTCAGGAAATATTTGAGTGTAAGAGTAAGTTGCTTTATCTCCAGAATATCCTTCCAAGGGCTCTGAAGCAGGCTGTGGAGTTCTGCTGGCCGACAACAGTTCATAGATGGCTCCGAAACCTGTGGTCTACCACCATCCTTAGTCAGTGTCACTGCCATTGTCCCACAAACGTCATTTGAGCCTAAACCCTGGAATAATAATTGGTCTTTACATACATACACATTGTGCTTTACAGTCATAGTAATTCTGAGTGGACTTTAAACAAAATAAATTCCGTGTCAGGTCTCACCAGCCTATGGGTTACAGATGGCGTTACCTTTCAGCCCTGTAAGGTGCTCCCTCTTTGAGTGTGGACATAGACTCACAACGAGTCCACTCCTGTTGTTCCTGTGCTCTTGCTGAGGCTGCTGCTGCGGCTGCTCTGCAGAGGCTGGCCAGCTATGGGGCCAGAAGCACATTACCACCTTGCACGGTGGCCAGGGTGTAGTTGGAAAGGGATGCTTAGATGGGAGGCCAGTGGGAGCTGCTCCAGGAGGCAAATCCAAGTCACAGAGATCGAGTCACAGAGATCACAGTAAACTCAAAAATCCCTTCCTTTATTTAATAACTGATATGCTGTCACTGGATTAACCTCACCAAGCCTTGTTTTGTCTTCCCTTAGAGTGATTTCTCTCTTGGAAGGCTCTTCAGATCCTTCTGGAGAAGGCTTCTAGTGAGTCCACAGATAGCTGGACCAGGCATGTCCAGAAATAATCTGATTCTCACATTTGAGTTGGCCAGTGTTCCCAGCTGTAGCCCCATTTTGTGTCTGTATAAGTTACTGAAGCCCACAAGGATATTAGGTGGTTCCTGATGGCTCCTTAGTTTACTTTATGACTATGCCCTGTGTGTGTGTGTGTGTGTGTGTGTGTGTGTGTGTGTGTGTGTCGGAATGGGTGGATTGTACTCTTTACCTGTGAGGATTCTTAAAATTTACCTTGTGACTATACCGTGTGTGTGTGTGTACAGTGTCAGAATGGGTAGATTGTATTATTTGCCTATGAAAATTCCTTCTCTTTTGCTCTTGCCATGGCTTCTCTTCCCCATTGATGGGCTGAATTTTCCTGTCCTTTTGACTTTGGGCTTTAGTCATGTGACATTTTTGCCAAGGGAATGTGGGCAGAAGTGACTGGCAGCCAGTCCCAAGCTAAGGCCTTGGGAACCATGGCGAGCCTATGCCAGCCCCCTTGGAACTCCTTCCCTTGGCCCTGAAGAAAGAATAACCTGGACTGTACCTTTAGCCCACGTCCTAGGATACAAACATGGAGAATAATGAACTTGACTCAAAGCCTGAAGGACGGCTGAGCCTGGATGAGGTCAGTTGAACTGCAGCTACCCACAGATCTGAGAGTGAAATAAACAAGTATAAGTCTCTAACGTTTGGGGTTTGTTATGTAGCATTATTGCAGCAGAAACTTAAATAATACTGGGGGCTTCATATAGTGAACCAGAATGGTAAAATGATAAAATGGCTGCTTATATCACAACCTTCATCTCTGTTGATGAAGACTAAAATTGAAGTGGCAGTTACTGAGATCTGGGAGTTATTGAGTTGTATCATGGTTATTTAGAATCATTGACAGTTTGAGCTATAAGTGATTACAGAGATGAGCAACTCCAGTTTCCTCAGCTACAGGTAAATAAACCAAAGCACAGAGAAGTAAAGTGACTTCTAGAGGGTTTCACTCTTGTTTTCTTAATTGGGATTTTGGGAAATCGTGCAGAGAGATTAGCAGCAGTGATATGGAACAATGTGAGCCTCAGCTTCCCATCCCTGAGGCTGTCTTCATCTTCCAGGAAAATGTCTCTGTGTGCAGCCTTGCCCTCTGCACACAGTATGTATGGACACCTGAATAAGTTTCTTTCATAGAAACTCACAGATTAAAATGGGTTCTAGGGCAGTGCTTCTAAAAACTCTATGTATAAATCATCTAGGAGTCTTATTAAAAATGCATGCAGATTCTGATTCAGTAGGTCTGGGATGGGGCTTGATATTCTGCACTTCTAACACATGGGCCACACTTTGAGTAGCAATGTATTAGATCATCCCAGTGGAAATACGTATGAATGATGGAACGAACAGGTATAATTAATCTGAGTAAGATAAGAGAGGTACTGGTACATATTACATTGAAATGAATTTCATCTCAAAAATTATGGTTTCACATTGACTTTTACTGCCCCCAAATTCTTCCTTTTTGAATGGTTTCAAAATGAACTGAGCCAGCCAGGTTAAGTCCCTGGTTTGTTGTGTGATTAGAAGATTTGATCCAGCTTTTGCTTCTTCTGATTCTTTAAATATGCAATGGCCTTCTAGAAACTTGCCTCTCAGGCTCCGCATGAGCCACCTGTCTTACTATCCTCCACTCAGGTTGTTTCCTCGGTCAAGGAAGGAATCAGGGACCAGGAAAAGTGGAAAGTTTACCTGACAGTGATAAACTTTTTGCACTCCTATTTGTTCACTTCTAAAATGTGGATATTGCTGGGGCTTCTAATTAAAATCTAACCTGAGATTCAGGCATTTCGAGCTACATATGACCAAGTAGTAGGTCGAGTTCACTAGAAGGCTATTTTCAGGAGAGCAGTCAGTTAACTTGAAGAAAACACATGGGTTGGGGAGGTTACCTCATTAGCAATAGCAACGTTTTTGAATCAGAGGAGTGATTTTGAACAGGCTGTACATAGTTTTTCACTTAGTTTTATCTCTGGGTCAACCCTTATTGGACCCATATTACAGTCATTTACTGAAGAAAAGGCAGGTGTCTTTAGGAAAAGAGCCATTTATTCAAATGTTCTGTTTGACATTAGGACACTGGCAAGACCACAGAATCAATAGATACTTAAAAACAGTCTGGGTGCAATAGCTCATGCCTGTAATCCCAGGACTCTGGGAGGCTGAGGCAGGTGGATTGCCTGAGCTCAGGAGTTTGAGACCAGCCTGGGCAACACAGTGAAACCCTGTCTGTACTAAAATACAAAAAATTAGCTGGGCGTGGCAGTGTGCACCTGTAATCCCAGTTACTCAGGAGGCTGAGACAGGAGAATCAAAACAAAACAAAACACCAACACACACACAAAAACACAAAAGTGTGGTGAAAAAATGCTCTCAATAATTTGAAAGCCTAAATGAAAGAGGCCAGTACACATCAAAGAAATGGAAATGGCATTCTAGAGTCTGCTTTTCCTAAAAGCCCTAGATGGGGGTAATTTTGCAGATGATTATTATCAAGCTTTCAACAACAACACAAATTGTTTCAGAAAGAAAAGAACAAAAGTTGCTCAATTTACTGTATGAGGTGAGTATAATTTTGATTTCAGAACCAGAAAAAGATAATAGTAATAGACAATATAGTGTCATTTCACTTATGGATGTGACTAAAGATGTTCTAAATGAAGTGTTAGCTCTTCAAATCTAACAGTGTATTAAAAGTATTTTTGTGGTCCTGTAGGATTTGTATTTACCCTACAAATACAAGGAAGGTTTGGCATTTAGAAAATTGGTCCCTAATTCATTCCATTAATAAATAAGTAAAGAGCCATATGGTTATCTCCATAGATGCATAAAAAGCATTTGATAATATTTAAGTCTATTTATGAAAATTTTTAAAAATTAGGACTAGTAGTAAAAAAGTAATTCTTTAACCTGTGAAAGGCTATAGATCACAAATATATATCAACCATAAAACCTAACAGAGAAAATTTAAATTTATTCTCTTTAAGATCAGTAACAAGACAGAAGTTCTCATTACTATTTAATGTTGTAGTGGAGATCCTGGAAAATATTTTGGGATAAAGAGGACTGAGAGATGTAAACACTGAAAAGAAAGATATAAAATGATCATAATTTGCAGATTATATTATCAGAACAAAGAAAGATTAACTATTAGAACTAATAAGAATTCAGCAAGGTTGACAGAAAGAAGGTAACATAGAAACAGCAGCAGCATTTCTCTCTGTCAGCAGTAACCAACTAGAATACATGATAAAGAAATACTACTCATAATAGCAATAAATACTGCATATATCTAGGGATTAACAACCAAAAATACACAAAACCTAAATGAACACATTAAAAAATCTTATATAGATTTTCTGATATAAAAATGATATAGAAGAGAATCTGAACAAATGGAAATGTTGCAGGAGAATTGATCCCAGGACTGCTATGGATACCAAAATCTGAGAATGCTCAAGGCCCTTATATAAAGTGGCATGGTATTTGCATGTAACCTATGCACATCCTCCTGTACACTTCAAATCATCTCTAGATTATTTATAATACTTAATATAGCATAAATGCTATGTAAATAGTTGTTATGTTGTATTGTTTAAGGAATAGTGGCAAGAATAAAAAGCACATACTTGTTCAGTACTGATGCAGCCATTCTTTTTTTCTGAAATACTTTTCATCCACAGTTAGTCGAATCCACGGATGTAAAACCCATGAATACAGATGACCAACTGTATTATCAAGTGCTCATATTACTCCCAAATTAATTTATAAGTTCAATATGATCCCAGTACAAATTCCAGTTGAATTCTTTAAGAAACTCAATAAACTTATTCAAAAGCTCTCCAAAAAGCTAAGTCAATTTTGGAAAGAAAGAGTAGGTACAGAGACATATTAATTAAATCAATTCATTAAGGGGGGTACTGATAGGCTTAGGGCTTCAGAATATTATTTATTTTTTAAACATTGTCCAAAATCTTATTGCATTTAAATCTTGTGAATAGTTTAGAAATTCTATTGTTGAATTAAACACATTTGTTATTACTCTTTGTTTTTCAACTATTTTACATGATTTGCTTTGAAACATCCCTAAGAATAGAGAAAATCTAAACTTTTAGGAATTATCTGAAGCCATAAATGCCTTTATATACTTTATATGTACATAGACACATTGTTTTACAGATATTTATTTTCTGGCCAGTATAGTAGGTAACTTTTGATTAAAACTGGGGAGTCTCAGATTTTTAAGGTGACCACTGTTTGTTTTATTTGGAGAAAAACAAGAAGAAATTAAAAATGTAAATCACCAATTGGAGATATACTAAAGAATTTCTCAGTTTGGATCTACCTATCCTGATAATTCTTCTCTTCTTTAGCCTAAATATCTTATTTGCATGCAAAATTAATAAAACAATCAATGTGCCAAACCAACTCTAACAGTTTACTGTAATACATTCATTATGTTTTCTTTTTTTAAAACTTTATTTTGAAATAATAGTTACTGAAAAAGTTGAATGAACCGTGGCGTTCTCGGTGAATATACCATTCACCCCGATTCCTCTAATGTTAAAAACTTAACCATAGTATAGTGATCTAATCCAGGAAATTAATACTGGTACAATAGTATTAGTTAAACTATAGAATGTGTTTGAATTTCACCAGTTTTTCTTCCTAATGTCTTTTTTCTGTTTCAGGATCCAATCAAGACTCCCACGGTTCCATTTACGCATTTAGTTGTTTTATCTCCTTAGTCTCTGCCAGTCTGTGACCGTGGCCTGGTTTGTCTTTATGACCTTGGCCATTTTGAAAGTATTGGTTAGTTGTTTTATAGAATGTTTCTCAGAACAGATTTGTCTGATGTTTTCCTTAATTGCATTAGGATTCTGTTTTTGGTAAGAATACTGCAGAAGTCATGTGTCCTTATCAGCATACCAGATTGGGGTACAGTAGGTCGACAAGCCGTATTACTGGTGATGTTAACCTTGATCACTTGGTTAAGGTGGTATCTGCTGAGTTTCTTCACTATACAGTTATTTTTCCTTTTGTAATTTATAAATATCATGAAATATTTTGAGACTATGTTAATATCCTGTATCTCTTCAAACTTTTGCCTACTGGTTTTGGAATTTATTGTTTGATGTTTCCTGTAATGATTATTACTGTGGTTGCTTAATGATAACTTTGTATTTCCCAAATTCCTTCTTCATTTATTAATTGAAATTTTTCTGTAAAGAGGAGCTATTTCTTTCCCCCATTTATGTATTTAACTATTTATTTATATTAGTATAGACTAGTGTGTATTGATTTCCTTCTATGGGTTCTATTAGTCTATTTTAATTTTAAAGTATGAATAAAAAGTTTAAAACGTACCTGCAAGTACAAAATAAGAAACACATTTCTTTCATGAAATTGAGATTAAGATGCTGATTATGGAGTGCTACCATTAATAGCGAAAGGCACATGACAAAATCGCTTGGTTACCAGTCTGTGTGGTAGTTGTTGGTACCATGCTTGGGACCAATGAAGCAAAGGAACAAGAAAAAGGTGCCATTTTGCAATAGTGCTATTGGACACAAAGCCATCATGAAAGATGTTTATACAAGCAATAGAATTCTAACGACTGATAAGTAAAAAAATCATTTCCTGTGAATTTATGAATAAACAGATATTAGTATTACTCAGTTAATAAAACTGATTAGAATTATTGAAAAGAAATGCTTGGAAGCACATCATTTATTCTGCAAGGAAGTACCAAATAAAACTCCTGCATATGAAGTATTGAAAGTGATAAAATATTGAAACCCTGAAACGAATAAAATATTACAATTCTATTGGGATCTGTGTACTGATTGTATGGCTGCAATGACAGGAAAGTGTAACATTATATATTTCAATAAAAGAAAGGAAAGAGGTATAGATTCAAAGGATAACTGCGCCTTGGAAGCATAATTTAAATGTATCAAACCACCCAGGGTAGTTGCAAGACAGATTTTATCAGGAAAAAAGTGATCAACACCCTGCCATTTGCTACCACTTACTTGTGTGAACAAAGTTTCTTATTGATGGTGGAAACAAAGTTTCTTATTAGTAAGTTTCTTATTATCTATTCTCATCCAACAATTCGATGAGATAGATCATTGTTTAAAAGTCTTGATTAGACACTTTAAATGTAAAATCTGTTTTAAAATAAATATCTCACAGAAGCCAGCTCAAGTTTCTCCTTGAAAATTTAGAAAAGTATTTGGAATATTTATATAAATTAAATGTTTAGTGCTTCCATAATACTTTGTATTTTAATTTTAAAAAGGAATACAGTTTTCCACAAAACTTATACCACCATTCTTGAATCCCCTCCAGTTTGCCCCCATGTAGAAACAATGTGAAAAATTGGGGGAGCATTGGCCTTCAAGTTTGGAACCCAACCCTCTGGTCTTGAGAGCAAAGGTGAGGACTTCTCTTTGTGAATTTGAGTAGGAGGAAAAATAAAGGCAATAATGTTAACCATTGTGGACTCCAGACCCTTCCTCAGTTTTCTAGTGGTAGAGAGAGCCCAAGTGATGACTGAAATTGACCTTACCTTTTATAGGTCGGTCACTGTGGGGGACTCAGTGAGCAGATTTAATTTGATTTAGGTAAATGAACACTACATTATCATGGTGGCATGAGATAAAGTGCAGGTGGATTGCAGGGCAACAGGAAGTCAAGTGCTCTGGTGACAATGGTGATTTTACGGATGATGGAGCCAGCTGGCTTCTTTGGACAGGTTTGAAGGCATGCAGGAGAGAAAGACAAATTGAAAACTGTGAATATATCGTTGAGAACAAAGTGGGCAATCAGTAAGCCTTCATGGCAGGAGGAATCCCTCATTTCTTGCAGTTCCAGGGAAGAAATAAATGAAAATGAAGTTTAGTGCTTCCTGCTAAGTGCTACAGTTGTGCAGGACTGATTAATCACTTAACCTGCCAGGTCTGTTATGCCGAAGTCAGGGCACTGATGGGGAAGGCGTCGACTCTGAGACACCATATGTGGACATTTGATCAGACACATATGAATGGAAAACTTTGAACCTTCATGTGCCCTTGAGTCTCCATTGACAACCAAGGTAGACAATCATTCTCCTTTCCCACTGTATGTGAAGCATTTCAGTGTCTGCCCCTGAGCCAAGTTGCCCATAGGCTGATACGACATCTCCTCATGACCCGCATAGAGCACCGACAGGGAATTTACAAAGCTGCTGTGAAAGGAAATGGCCTAAACTCCAAAAAGGTAAAGAAACTTGCCAGCTGGGTGGTGCTCATGGAAATACATTGTAAATGTATTCGACCAAGATTGGGCTGAATTTGTCAACAGGGGTGGGCCCAATTAGGATTTGGGATGCAATTAATTGATTTGAGTGCCTAGAGGGGATGTTAGTTAATTGTCTGCTAGGTTGACTAATGGAAGCTTAGATATGGTGGTGGTTTGCAGCCAGTAAGTCTGAAATACCAACATTTCTTTGACATAATATAATGATCCTTAAACTTGGAGTTTTAAAAAAACACTGATGTTTGAGTGACCCCTTGGAGATGCTTATTTAAGTGGTTTGTGTTGCCATGTGGAAAGAGGGTTTTAAAGAATATCCTTAGGTGGCCAGGCATGGTGGCTCACACCTGTAATCCCAGCATGTTGCGAGGCAGGCGGATCACGAGGTTAGGAGATGGAGACCATCACGGCTAACATGGTGAAATCCCATCTCTACTATAAATACATAAAAAATTAGCCAGGTATACACGTGGTGGTGAGTGCCTGTAGTCCCAGCTACTCGGGAGGCTGAGGCCCGAGAATTGCTTGAATCTGGGAGGCAAAGGTTTCAGTGAGCTGAGATGGCACCACTGCACTCTAGCCTGGGTGACAGAGCGAGATGCTGTCTCAAAAAACAGAAAAAAAAAAAAAAAAAAAGAATATCCTTACATGATTTTCACATGTAGCTAAGGTTGAGTGATTTCTGTACAGGAAACTCAGTAATGAGGATGTTGGAGTACATCTATTATGTGCAGTCCATACAGTGTCCATTAATCACACACCTCAGGATGACCAAGGGACTAAGAAGAATCGTATTGGTGAGGGGCACACCAGCATCTGGGAGGGCTCACTGTTAGCTTCCCTCTCTAGGCTGGAGGTGGTGTGGGTGCTGCAATAGGTTTTCAGCTCAGATGGGAATTAACAGGATTGCAGAGTGGAAGAGGCCAGATGGTGGTACCTCTCATCATAAACAAGGTGAGTGAAGTGATCACAGTAAACAACAGGGGCAGGATAGTAACCAGAGTGTTTTGAACTTCAGGACCCTGTGGCAATAAAAAATTTATCTCAGGGTCTGTAGAAAGGAAATACATGGAAAAGCTTCTAAGGGGCTGCTTAACACATATGGGAAGAAGGTTTTCAGGTGTGGTGTACAGAAAACTTAAATTGCTGTAGTGGAAATGTGTGGCTTTTTACCCAGTTTCCAGGTCTAAGGAAGATCAAAGCTATGGATTCCTTTGACTAAGATGAAGGCCAGGTCCGTTTGAGGAGGAACTTTGCATAGTCACATGTTATGGTCTGAATTGTGCCCCCTCTTCATTCATATGTTGATACCCTAACCCCTAATGTGACTACTCGGAAATAGGGCCTTTCAAGAGGTAATTAAGGTAAAATGAGGTCATAAGAGTGGGTCCCTAATCCAATATGACCTTATAATGCAAGGAAGAGACACCAGGGATGTACACAGGGTCATGTGAGAACAGAGAGAAGGTGGCCACCTGTGAGCCAAGGAGAGAGCCCTTAGGAGACACCAAACCTGTCAACACCTTGATCTTGGACTTCCAGCCTCCAGAATGGTGAGAAATGAAATTCTGTTCTTTAAGCCACCAAGCCTGTGATATTTTGTTATGGCAGCCTGGGCAGGCTAATACATGGTGACTGGCATACAGTAAGAATCTTTCCCCAAGCCTTGCCCAGACATCTTAATGGCCATTTATCAGGGCTGCGCACTGGGAGAGTGAAATCGTATCTGGGGTTTTCAGATACTGGTTCTGTATTTATGGAAATCTCCAGGGGCAAAAAAAAAAAAAAAATGCCAAAATGGTCCATCAATCACAGCAGAGGATGATAAAGCACAGGAGACAGAGGGACCCTGGGTCTGATTTTGTCTGAAGAGGCAGCCTGAGATTGTTTCTGAGGGCTCAATATGTACAGTGAGACAAGATAAATTTAGTGACTGGCAGCATGTCCACATTGGGTTCCTCCTTATAAAGTGGAAGTTGTTATGGAGAGAGGATTAAGGGGAAGCCCCTAGAATTTCTCCTGACCCTCTGCCAAGATGATAAACCAGAAGCCCAAAGCAAAACTCCATCTGTGGGGGAGTGACTAGAGTTAGCGTCCCATCACAGACTTGAAAGATGTTA
Source organism: Sapajus apella (assembly GCF_009761245.1). NCBI lineage: Eukaryota > Metazoa > Chordata > Mammalia > Primates > Cebidae > Sapajus > Sapajus apella. The sequence continues at coordinate 14,103,923 of NW_022436992.1, read as the reverse complement.
GGGTGTTAATGTCATAGCCCCACTGAATTTGCCCCTTTGCTGCTGCAGATACTACATGGTTTGTGGAGAATGCCAGTAGATCATTACAATTGTTTTCAATTTTTTTTTGTTATTTTATTTTAGATTCAAGGAGCACACGTGCAGGTTTGTTACATGGGTATATCGCATAATGGTGAGGTTTGGGCTTCTAGTGTACCCATCACCGAAATAGTGAGCATTGTACCAAACAGGTGATTTTTCAACTCTTGCTCCTTTCCTCTTCTCCCACCCCGCTCCATTGTGGAATTTTCAGTGTCTGTTATTTCCATCTTTATGTCCATATGCCCCCATTGTTTAGCTCCCACTTATAAATGAGAGTGTGCTGCATTTGATTTCATATAAATTGGCAGAAAGGGTTCACTTTACTGGCTGGGCTGATTGATCCTAATTACTCAGGGGAAAGCTGTATTGCTGCTAGAGGTAAATAGGACTATGTTTGGGGCCCAGAAGTTCCTCTGGAGCGTGTCTTTTACTCTGGGGAATCTCTTGCTTCTCCTGTGTCTGGTAGTTTCAGTCAATGGGAAATTGAAGCATCCAATAAAGAAGAACACTGAGGATCTGGATTGCACAGAAATGGAGGCTTGACTCTCCCGTAAGGTGAAGAACAGCATCCAGCGAGGTGCTGGCAGAGGGTAAGGGGAACATGGGGTGGGTGGTAGAAGAGGGAAGCTATGATTACCAAACTTGGCTTTGGTGAGTAACTACAGAATCAAGGAGTAGAGATTTACTATTTAACTGTTTTCTTCCTATCCCTGCCTTTTCCTCTAACCACCTTACTTGAGTAACACTGGGAGTGGCTTTAAGAAGTTTCAAATAGGAGTATGATTACATTGACCTAATGTGATGATTCAGAATTTCACCTGTGGGAGGGAACACAAATTTCTTACTCAGGAAAAAAAGAAATATGGATCTGAGGGGCAAGAGGCATGGACTATGCTGGGTAACTTCCAACTGCCCTTCCAAATCTGCTCTCCATGCTTCACTCCTGGCTGTCTGCCCAGGAGGCTGACCTACATTCATGGGCTTCCTTGCCTTCTGGTTTCTGGTTGCCATTGGCTTCTGGGTTTGGCCAAGGGGGAGTGCTGAAAGGAACTTGGAGAATGACAAGTGTCATATCAGGTTCAAGTCAGCATACTTGTGCTAACTCGAATGGGAGTGGAGGTGAGGGAAAGAGGTTTCACAGTGACTCAGTGGCCAATTAGTTGCTTAGGAATTAATGGCTTATTGCAAGGCTTTCATATACTAACAATCATGCAAATATCTTTTGCAGGGGAACTGGGGAGAGGTGGTTGTCGCTGCTCTTTTCCCAGTGGGCCTCCTGGTGATGATGCCAGATGGAAAAGAGGACTCGGAATTCTCATGAGCAGAGCTTCTGCAGGTGTCTCGCCATGGCCTGTTTCTCTGTGGTTTTTAAGGCCCTCCACAGGAGTGTACGTAGCCATGATCCCCACACCCTTTGGCTTTGCTTTTCATTCAGTCTTGGACTGAGTGCCTGACCACAGCAGGTATAACATTTACCCTCAGATGCATGCATTTATCACTTTGAGGGGTCAGCAATTTCACTGTAGGCTGAGTCACTTGTCACAGGTGATTCTATTTTGAGACATTTAGGATCACAAAACATACATTATTATATATCAGGAAGAAAATGAGGTCAGGGTATTTGCTACATAATGACATTTCAGTGTGCATAGATGATGGTGGCTCCATAAGATTATAATGCCATATTTTTACTGTATTCTTTCTATGTTTAGATATGTTTAAATACACAAAGCACTACCGTTCTGTTACATTTGCCTCAAGTATTCAGTATAGTATTGAGGAAGGAGACCTAAGCATCTAAGACCACTCCCCCCTTGACTTCCACACTGCATTTCAATAGGAGAAGTAAAGGCTGGCAGACCAGGTGCCACCTTAATAGCCCCCCTATAGATCGCAGGCATGGTGCGGAGGAATCTTTCCAGAAGGCATTGTTTTTACTTAAACAGGATCAAACCCCCACCCCACGCCTACTTCACGGACCAAGATCCTTTCACATGTAATTTCTAAAGTTGTAAGCCCAAGACCCTTTCACATGTAATTTCTAGAGTTGTACACCTTTAAAAGGGCAGGGACTTTCTTTGTGTGCTCAAGCTTGGCTGTTAGGCAACTATGCCGCCTTGCTCCTGGCCGAATAAATCACCCCTTTCTTCCCAGTTGGGTATTTGAGAGGTTTATTTCTTGCTGCCCTTCCTGCTTTAGTATCATGCTGTACAGGTTTGTACAGGAGCAATAGGCTATGCAATGTAGCCTAGGCGTGCAGTAGGCTGTGCCATCTAGATTTGTGTAAATACGCTCTATGATGTTTGCACTATGAAACGTCATTAAGCCATTCATGACTATGTGCCCTTGTTCCTTTCTTATGAGGTCACTGCAGGCTATTTCGTGATGAAGGTCACAGATCCTATTAAGTGGTCCTATTCTCTCTCTCTCTCTCTCTGGGTGCTAGTAACCACTTCCTCCTCTTGTCTTTTCAGGCCTAGGGGTGGCCAGAGGTATACCCCACTTTTAGTAGCCTGAGGTTCTGTACTATGCCTTGGGATTTTCCTGTACTCTACCCCTATCTTTATAGATAACTCCTTCATTACATTTACCTCCAATTGCCAAATTTGAATGTGTCATCTGTTTTTTGTTAGGACCCCGACTGACACAGCATGACTCCCAAGTTGGCTCAAACAGACCAGAAAGACTTTGATAGTTGCAGGAGAGACATTCCTTTCTTTCTACAAGATGTGAATGACTGAGCGCACAGTGTTGATTGACACGGGCAGCCATCTTATGGCCTTGGAGAAACCTGACCTTAAGTTAAGAATTAAACTTAAGGCCAGAGAGAATTAAAAAAAATGCTGACCCTTGCTGACCTCATAGAATTATCAGATCAGCAACTCTGATAATCAATAATTCTGGACTTCCAATTATGTAACCTAGTAAATATTTTTATTGTTTTAGCCACTTTGAATAGAATTTTTCAGAAAATAACTTAATTGATAGACTCTTATAAGTACAGGTATGGGATCAAGGGTACACCCATTAAAATGTTTAATCGCCTCTGCAAAATTTCTTTCCAAAAAGTCTGCAATGAATGATTCACGCAGCCATCCATGTGGTGAATGAATCTATTTCTTCACAGTATTGCCTACCATCTTTTTAATCTGTGCCTTCCTGAGAATCTCAGTATTGCTTTGATTTGCATCTTGCTAATTACCAGTGTGGTTTACTATAACTACTTACATTTATTCGACACTTATATTTTCTACTTAGTGAAATACTTTTTGTGACAATTGCTCATTTTTCTGTGGAATTAATTGCACTTTTCCTACTTCTTAGTAAGAATTATTTACAAACTTTGGATATTATTTGTTAGATGTGTTGCAAATGTTTTCTCTTGGATAGTCTGTCTTTTAAAATTCATTTCATGATGTGTTTTGTCCGAAATTCTAAAATGTGGATGACATTCAATTTATGATCCTCTTTTTTCATGGATTTTGCATTTTGTATGATTTGGGGCAAGGAAGTCTAAGGGTTCTCTGTCATTTGGCTCTTTGTCCAGGAATTTCAAACTCTAGGCATTGAACCTAGACCCCTTCCTTAAGTGTTGCACTATAGGCTGTCTGATCAATGCTTTTTATTGTCTTAGTTCTGTGTTGTTGTTGCACATAAATGACAATTTAACCAATACTTGTTTTAAATTTAGAGAAATATACCTTTACAATAGTCCTATATGGTTTGGTTCTTTTTTCTTTACTCTTTTAATGTTTCTATTTATTACTGCCACTTTAATGAGTAGCTTTGGGGTTATTTTTGTTACTCTGTCCTTCATTTTCACATGAGGAAAGGAAGCTGTTAAATTGCATGTTGGCCCATGTGCTAAAGTCTGGGATTTTGTGGAAACCAGCTTCAGGAAGATGTAATGGATTAGCTCACAGGAAGCAAGTCTTCAATGGGCTTCGGCTTTGTGGAGGAGCAGAGGCTTTGGGCCATGTCCAAGCACATCATTCCATCTACATTGGGTAAAGGCTTTAGACAGAGGCTATGCCAAGAGTTTCCCTGGCATTTTCACAAGTCTACTGGAGTACAAATTACTCCACACTGGCCTCTGTAGTTCATGGTACACACCATGTTGCCCCACCAGTTTAATTGAAGTGAATGCCAACTTCTTTCCAGTGGCAATCCTCAGGCCAGATTGCCAGCCTACTTGTAGGGAGCCCTCGATAGGTCATAAGCCACATGGCTTTGGCCCCCTGTAGAGCCCCCAAGGAAGACCTATGACTCCAACAGACAGGTCTGGATTTGGAATTGGGGTTATAGATTCTAAGTTTAGTTCTACTACAAAGTTGATTTTTTATGGTTGGCAAAGGTAGGAACTGATAACTTTTACTGCTCCATATGGCTCCCTCTGCTTTGCTATGATTGTCTGCCTGGTTTCATGAATAAGGTGTTGTAGAGGTTGAGCATCTAACAACAGATTATAGAGATTGTAGTGGGTCAATAATCAAGTTCTCTTACCCTACCTGCATTTCACTGATGTTACCTCAACTTAATAAGGTCATGAGCATGTTAAGAGAACAAACTAGCTAGCAGGGCTTATTACCAAATGAATGTAGATTGACAGTGTCATAAAGCTTGGAAACTAGAATCTGGACTAAGTGTTTTCTTACAATCATTTTCATAACTAGGAAATTTGGCCTTGTCAGTACTTATGGTAATTACATTCAAGCCACACTTACTGATAAACATCATTGTCATTGTTCCTTATGATAGTAAATCATTGATAGTAAATAAAACAATCAATGATAATAAAATATAGCAACACTCTGTCCTTTACTTTTTATAACCAGAATCAATATTGATGGTTTTCTGAAGTACAGCCAGGGTATCATGTAATCATAACACCTGTCCCTTCCACTTTTAGATAAAAGTTCTGGGCCATTTCTTCAGTAGATGTGCTCTCTGCTCTTTACTGATCAGCCGTGGTGATTCGGTTCTCCCCTGTTATCATCATCACTCCTATTCCCTGCAATTTCTCTGGCACTTATTCACACTAACAAACTGTGGACTTCAGGATGGTTGCTGAGTGCTGGAAATTCTAGGAAGGGCTGGATTCTCTGAGTGCCTGGAAGCTGTTGAAGGGTCAGGACCAAGTGGAATAGAAGGCTGAGGCTGAAAAGGACACATGTCAGCCTATTATATAGGTTTTTGCAACCTTCATCTGGGCATGGGAAGTTCTGGCTATACCCACAGGCTTTTGAATCAAAGAAAATTCAGCTGTTTGAGTTGTGTTCCTTGGATGCTCTGAGCATCTTCTTGTTGACCCCTCCCCTCCACCTTCACACACCAAGCATCCACCAGACTGCACTCTCTTTTCAGAGGTCTGAGCAACATTTTGCTGAGAACCCCCCCATCCCTGACTCATATCTGGAGATAAGTCCTACAAAAGCCCTCCTTTGAGACCCTAGGTTATTTTGTTTCCTTTTGTTTCTTTCCTGTCGTTGTTATTATCCGGGATACCACAGCAATCCCTTAATCTTCTTTGGCCTTCCAACATGCATGTACCCAGGTCCTTTTATTCAATTCCCTTTGTTTGCAATCCTAGCATGGATTCTGCTTTCAGAGAGTTCTCCATTGGAAACTCAGGCTTAAGGGATTTTCGGGGGTCAAATAATGGGGATGTTGCATGCTGTTTTGTGGTGAGCATCCCAAGAAAGGGAATATGTTGACTGATGCATAGTGGAGGGGATCTTTAAGTGGGCAGAGGCGATGCAAGTGAGGTGGCAGTGGCTCAGGCTGACTTTGAACAAAGGTGCACCTGACATTACCACACCCTCTCCTAGGGTCACGCTATAAGCCAAAAGTGATAGGATTGGGGCCACGGCAGGAAAGGATTGTGTTCTTCCAATAGCAGAAGATGGGGGTGGAAAGTAAGAGATGTTGAGTCAGGAGACTGTTTCCAGGGCTGGAAAGAGGGGCTCATGGATGAGCTTGTCTAGAAGATTCTGTCTCATTCTTTGTACTTTTTTTCCTTATAGACAGGTGAACCTGAAGCTGTTGGTGCTTCAAGTCTGTCTCCTAAAACTCACTTCACTCTAGCTAACTTGTACCTCAGCAATTTTTTAGGCTTGACTATAGCAGATAAGATGGGGTGTATAAACAGGATATAAAAATAACCATTACCACTGATCAGGAATCTAGAAATATCCTGCATACTACTAGGGCAAAGGGTGGGGGAGAAACTGGCACCTGGGGCTCGGATTTGGGAGAAATCACTGCCCAACTCTTTACTTCCTTAGGCAGCTCTGGAGTCCACTGCATTTTGGGGGTACCTGAGACCAGGCTTTCCTCAGTTAAAAGACAAGTCTACATAGTCCCTGTGGCTCCCCATGTTGATGGAGCTGAAAGAGTATTAGGTAGGGGAGCCGCACTGCCTGGCTCTCCATTCACATGCAGCCTTAGGTAGGGTATTTGGGAAATGCCATAGGGATCTTATCTGAGACATGTGGGTAATTTTGCTCTCACAGGATGCCTGTAGCCTGACTGCAGAGTGCAAGGCTCCCAGTCTCAGGAGATGGATTCCCTGACATGAGGGTGCCTGGCATTTCCAGTCCTAGCCCCAGAATGACATGGCAGAAGAGCCGAACTCCGGGGAATTCCCTTAGTCTCCCCTTTCTGAGAAACCTAGGATCTGTCATCAATCTCATTTCCTTGTGGTTGAATTTATGTGGGTTGGCTCAAGACTTATTTCTCAGGGAGCCCAGATGGGTCATACCTGTGCTATTTCTGTGATTTCGTATGCCCCACCCAGGAAGCTGGGGCCTCCCTCTCTGCTCAGATAAATAACCCAGGCTCCTTTAGAGCCTGTCACTGCCCTTGGAAGCTGCTGGAGCCACGATTCCGTCCCCTGGACTGTAAATAAAGGCCCTTTTTTTTGCCAGGTATAGTTAATAGCTGGCTCCTCCTCCACCCTCTGGAGCCTTTCCTCTTGTCTGTGCTTTGGGGCTCAATGAAGAGAAGGGCCACTTCAGGCTGGCTCTATGCCTTGTCCTGTGTGGCGCTGCTTCTCACTGGGGAGTTGCTGGGATGCTGGCAGAGCAGCTCTGGCATGGGACTCTCTCCTGTTCCTAGGCAAAAACAATGCTGATGGAGGGGTAGAGGCTTCAGAGAAAAGGAGACATGGGCATCAGGTGCCTGTGAGTTATTTGAGGTCAAATTTTATGCTTGGCTTTTGCGCTCGTAGGGGAGACACTATGATGCTAATTGGATTTCGGGGTGGAGGAAAATTTTACCTGCTCTCCCTTTGCTGATGCTTCCTTTAAGTTTTGTCCCAGATGTGACTCAGAACTTCTGACCAGAGCTTTGTGTCAGGCCAGGTTTCCCAGCTCCCTGTCTAGAATGAGGGCCCGAGGAGCTTGTGTCCTGGAAGGTCTTGGAAACATCTCCCATGTTTCATCTCTCCTATGTCTGCCTCACAGGTGCTGAGACAACCACGCTATGAGAGGCACTCTGGGACACCCTGGCGATGAAGGAAAGGTCACCCAACAAGCAGGTGCTGTTGGGATGGGGCTCTGGAGGCCAAGGCCCTCTGCACTCAGCTGTCTCCTGTGGAAGCCCCAGGCTTCTCTGCTCCTCTCAGTGCACTGACCTTCCCACCTGGTGCTGCCCACCTACCACTGGACCCTGGGCTTCTGGGGAGGGGGGGCTATTGCTTAGTCACTGCTCCAGCTCCAGTCCTCAGCATTGAGCCAAGCACAGAACAGGCACAAAAGAGGATAGCTGGGCCTTGGCACACAGGTTCTGTGAGACTGCTCATTGCCCTCTGTCTTGATGGTTTGCCCTCTTAAACCAGTGACTTCCCTTGGTAGCCTTTGCCCTCCTCAACAGAGCTCACAACTTCACTTGAAAGAAAGGCTGGGCTGATGGGTGATGTGAGTGCTGCCAGTTTGGGGATGCAAACCTTACACCTTCCTCACAAAAGGGCCTGGGTTAGATACTTTTCTCCTTGGGTCTAGTAAAGCAGCCTTGATTATAGTATTTCTTCATTTGTTTTCTCCATCCCAAAATTAGCAGCCCAACCTAAGACTGGAAATGTTAACGATTTGAATCAGCAAGTGTGGACTCTTCAGGGTCAGACCCTTGTATCACTTCCAAGGAGTAGCAGTGTGACTCCAGGTGAGTGGTCACTGTGCCTGCACCACCATTTGCACTGGTGTGGCTGGAAAGCTGGCACCAGCCTTTTGTAAAAGTGTGACTTTGCAATGGGGCCCACCTGAAGTGGGGAGAATTTCACACCTAATTGGGAAGAGAAGTCAGGGAGAAGTTTGTGTTCCACTAAGATGAAGAAGCCATAGATGGTGGAGGAGCCTCCCGGGGAATAGGAAAGATGCTTTCAGTCACCTGAAGCCCCATCTTTAGCTTGTTCTGCGTGACTTCAGGGGGTCCTAAAATGACTAAATGGGTGAATACCACAGGAAGGCAGATTTCAGCATCACATTGAGAAAAACTTGCAAAAAGGACCGAGCTCTCCAAGAATCAGAGGAGCTGCTTGGTGTAGGAGTTTCCCATCTCCATGTGCTCAGGCAGAGGCATGAGAATCTCAGGAGCAGACTCTGCTGTTTGCGTAGCTCTCTGTGTTTGCTCATTTACTAGGGCAGTGATTGGCACATGGTGTGAATGAATGAATAAATAAATGAATGAAATAGGACGGTTGGCCATTTGGTGGGTCTAGTTGGGATTACACTCTTCAGCTCTCTTCCAGACCCACTTACAGATACTGCCTTCTAAATCAAATAATCTCTGACTTCAAAAGGAAACTGACACCATCTCTCCTCTTACCTTTACAGTCATTGTCACTGCTGTCACATGCAAGTATGCAGAGGCTCTCGAGCAAGGCAAAGGGGATCCCATTTATTTGGGAATCCAGAATCCAGAAATGTGTCTGTATTGTGAGAAGGTGGGAGAACAGCCCACATTGCTGCTAAAAGTGAGTAACTAAGAAAAATATTTTAAAAGCCTTTTCTTTTAGAAGTGTTTGGTTGAATACCTAAGTTTAGAATTAAAAAAGAAATAGTCTTGTCTTCCTAAGCGTATTTATTCCCAGCTTCTTTTAAGTTATGTGTATGTAATAGACTTTTCTTTTTATCCTGGCTGTCAGAAGTTGAGGTCCTTGTCTTCCTTTCTTTCTTTTTTTTTTTTCCAAGCCAAACTGTATCCAACTTTATTAAAAATACTTTCCATAAACAATCATGGTATTTCAGGCAGGATATGGGCAGACAATGGTTAACAGTATGAAACTACTTTCAAACTCCCTTCTTCAGTGGACTACCAAAAATCAGAAAGCCACTATAAAACCCAATGAAGTCTTCATCTGATGTTCTGAACAGGGAAAGTTTAGAGTGAGGTCAACATTTCACATTTAGCATGTTGTTTAACAACTTTTCACGAGCCGACCCTAACTTTCAGGAAGTGAAATGAAAATGGCAGAATTTATTTGAAAATCCACAATCTAGAAATGGAACCACTGCTCTTTTGACAAGTGCCATCTTAGTGGCATCACTGGAAAGTCCAGATTGATTGACACACTGGTAACCAGTTATTGGGGGTCAGGTCCTAACAGATGTCTGGGCTTAAGGGAGTTAAGTCTATGCTGAAAGATGGAAAGGGAGAAGAGGGCATAAAAATGAATTTGTTTTTCCATACCACAAGGCTTTTGTGCCAAGGTGGCCATGTGTGTCAAAGTCAGAGAATCCCTCCTCCTGGGAGCCAAAAAGAAGTCTCTCAAAACTAGAAGGGAAAGGTGTTTTCCCCACATCGATCCAGCTTCAGAGACATTCTACTAGTGACATAAGCCCCTTTCCCCACAAAAAACAATGAAGTGTTCTATGTGGTAACAACATAGCTTTTTTAAAAAGTGTAACAAAATTCTGCCTTTTTATTAAACTTGATAAAAAATAGTATTTCAAACTGTACAGTCACCAGAAATACATAGTTATCAAAAATACACGTACTTCACCTGGCATCTCCAGCACCTTCAGCTTTCTGTGCCTGGTCTGTTTTGGCATCTCCATTTTCTGCAGGGTTATTCCCCTTGTTACCAGTATCAGCTTTTCCCTTCTCCCCATTTGGGTACCTTCTCTCCCTTATTTGCAGGGGCCTTTTAAGGCTTGGGCTCTGGCTCTGGAGGAGCAGGTTTAGCAGACAACCTTGTGGATCTTCTATGTGGTTTGTCCTTCACCTTGGCTTTATCTCCTTTAGCATCCTCTTCAGCCTTCCTCTTTGGCATGGTGGCAATGGCGGAGGGACGTAGGCGCTGGGCGCAGGATGCAGCGGTGTGCGGCTTTGGTTGATCCAGGGGTCATTCTCGTCTCTTCTTCTTCATACTGCTCTGTCTTCCTTAACTTTTGATATATTCTTGGCCATGATTTCTTCAAGTATATTCTCACCCTTATTTTCTTATTGGAATTCCTATTCATCCATCGTTGGAAGTTATGGATCTTACTTCAATATCCCATCTAATTTTTTATGCTTTCTATCCTTTCATTGCTTTTTAAAATTTTGGTGTTGCAGCTGGGAGAATTTCTTGCTTTGCTCTGCGAGCTCATGGTTACATTTTCAGTGTTGTTTCCTCTGGAAATCATCCTTGAACAGCATTTCCTGAAATTTAAACCTTTACTGTTTTAATTTTCAAGCTCTCTGGTTTGTTCTTTTATTTTTTTAATGACTGTTTGTTCTTGTTTTACAAACTTCAGTTTAATTCAATTTGATTCAACCCAATCCAATTCAATTCAGCAAATGTGCGGGCACTTCCTGGCCTCCAGCACTGTGGAGGTGCTTGAGATATATCTGTGCACAGAATGGCAAAGAGCCTTGATTACCCAGGGCTTTGATTCTAGTGAAAGGAGAAAAATGGCAAACAATAAATGTAATAGTAGGTATATTTGTGCTATGTTAGAGGTCTTTACTTCTCCTAGAAAAATAAAACTGGTTAGAGCAGGATAGAGACCAGCAGTACCAGGAACACAGGCAGGGTCAGGCTGCAGTGGTGAACAGTGCAGTAGGCATCCTTGCCTAGGTGAGATGTTAGCAGGGAGTAGAAAGAGCTAGAGAAGTTAGTCAGCAGGTGTCCGGTGAGGGCACGTCTCAGAACCAGTGAGGACAGGTGTGCAGAGTGAACAGAGGAAGGAGTGCAGAGTGAACTGAGGAAGGAGTCCAGAGAGATAAAGGCAGACATGAAAGCCTCGTTGTCCTTTGCAAGGACTCAGCCTTGCAATTTGAGTGAAATGTGAAATATTAAAATGTTTTGAACAGAGGAATGGCGTGAAGAGGCTTAGGTCTAAAAATGATTGCTCTGGATGCTCTTTGATTGCAGACTGTGGCAGGCAAAGGTGAAAGTCCTTCAGGGGACTTTGAGGTGATTGAGGTATGATTTGATGGACAAGGAGATAGCAGCAGAGATAGGGAGAAGCAGGTCAGATTCTGGAGGTATTTTAAGTGGAGGAAACAGGATTGTGAGTGTGACCAATAAGATCAGGACTGAGAATGACATTTTCTACTTTGTCCTGTCAGCTAAGTCACCCTTATGTTGTGCCTTTGTTCTCAGATGGGGACTAAGAATTGCAAAATTGCATTTGGCAAATGGGTGGGTCTTTGGGGACCTTGGTAGGAGCAGTGCTGTTGCTGTGGTGGGGGCAAAAGGTTGGATGGAGTAATTTTAAAGAAAGGAATTACGAGAAAGAAATCAGAGACAGTAAATATAGACAGTGATTGCAAGAAGTTTTCTGCAAAGGGGAACTGGCAGTGGTGGTGGGTAAGCAAACAAGTTATGTTGCTTAAGATGGTAAAAATGACAGCAAATATGCTGATGGGAATGACTGAGCAAAGCAAGCAAAATTGATGGAGCACAAGAGAGCAGGGAGAATGGCTAGAGGGATGTCCTTAAGTTGCAAGTGCAGATGGGACCTGTCACTCTGTCCTACTCAAGCAGGGAGGTGCGGGTATGGGTGCAGTGGGCTGGGAGCCCATGTTATGGGGTGGTTTGTGCAAGTTTTCTTCTAATTACTTCAATTTTCTCAGTGGGTAGGAAGTTGAAGGTGATGATGGAGGAGGTGTGGGAGCGTGAAATGAGGAAGCATTCTTCCATTTATTAAACAGCAAATCTCTATTCAGTAGAATGCTGGGGGCTTTCCTCTGTGTTGAGGAATACAGTGATGAACAAGTCTAACAATAATTCTGGGAATGATAAATAAATACACTACGTTTAGATTGCAATTGGTACTAATGAAGAAAGTAACTCAGGAATGTGATTGCAATGAGTGGGAGGGGAAATTCCAAACCTATTTTGGCTGGGATGGGATGTTCAGTGAAGCTCTCCCTGAGGAGGTGACATGAGTGATGGGGAGAAGCTGGCCATGGGAAGATGTGGGGGTGGTGTGAGGTGCAGGGAGAGTAAGTGCCAGAACCCTGGGTGGCAAAGAAGAAGACAGATGTGGTGGGGCAGAATGAACATGCAGGAGAGTGGGAAGAGGGCAGTGCAGCAGGTAGATAAGAGCTGGGTGGTGTAGACCCTGTGGGCTTTGCTGAGGAGTTTCATTTTAATAATGGAAAATCACGCAAAAGCGTATCGTAATCTTATTTATTTACTTCAGTTTAAAGTTCGGTTACCAGCCTTGTGGAGAATGATTACTAGAGAATAGAGTAAGTTCAAGTAGAACACTTAGAAGTTTGCCCTAATAGTCCAGGTGAGAGAATGATGGCCCGGTTTGGGGTTGACACTGTGTGTGGAGTGCAAGAGGTGACCCGATTCAGGAAATATTTGGAAATAGAGTCCATAGGCCTTGCTCCTGGGTTAGATGTTATGGAATTAAAAAAGAAAAGAAAAGAAAAGAAATGTCAAGAATGAGTCCTAGGTTTCTGTCCACCCAAAGAATCAGACTAACTGGAAGTCATTAAATGAGTAAAGGAATCCTATGGGAGAAGAACTTCCCACTCACAGTGGAATGTGGCTGAATTACAAATCATTTCTGTGTCTCTCTTGAGATCTTGAGCACATGTAATTTATTTAGAAATACTTATTTTACCTAAATACATAATGCATGTACATACAAATATACAGACATATAGAATATAGTTTTATATACAATATAGAAGGCATTTTCTGATTGCTCTATTTATTTTCCTCCTTTGACACAAATCCTTTGATTTGTTAGACCCTTTTGTGTCTTTTTCATTCGTGTTTATCTTTCTCATATATTTGACAATTAGTCAGAAATTCATAGCCTAACCTGGCTGTCCTTTGTCATACCAGTGGTTCTTGTAGGGTAGTGGCTCTTACTGTTGTGGTATTGGTAAGGGAGGTAATTTCCAACTTCTTCCTTTTCCGAAGGGTTCCCTCAGCCTCTTGTGTATGAAGAGTTCTAACTTGTTGTTCAAGTGTGGCTGCTTGTTCCTTAAACTCTTCCTTGTAAACTTCCCACACCCACTTCCAAGGGTGAGGGCTTGGAAGGTAACATTTCATGTATATTTATTCTGCTGCTCCTTTAAAATGCGTGTTTCTCTAGGTCTGATGGATAAGGTTTTCTGGAACTTTGGAATATTTATTGAATTATTTTGAATAACACTGAATATCTCAAACAGCTTCTGTTTCTTCTCATGGGTGCTTGTCCTCACATTTCAGGAGCAGAAGATCATGGATCTGTATGACCAACCCGAGCCCATGAAACACTTCCTTTTCTATCGTCTCAAGACTGGTAGGACCTCCACCCTTGAGTCTGTGGCCTTCCCGGGCTGGTTCATTGCCTCCTCCAGCAAAGACCAGCCCATTTTCCTGACTTCAGAACTTGGGAAGTCGCACAACACTGCCTTTGAATTAGATATAAATGACTGAACTTAGCCTAGAGGTGGCAGGTTTGTCTTTGTTTTAAAGTTTCTGGTTCCCAATGCGTTTTCTTCTACATTTTGTTGGTGTTATTTTTACACTGGTGCTAAGATGAGGGCAAGGCTGCTGTTATCTCATTTTATAATGAAGAAGAAGCAATTACTTCATAGCAACTGAAGAACAGGATGTGGGCTCAGAAGGAGGAAAGCTGGGTGGTATAAGGCTCGTCTCTCAAGCTGATGCTGCGTAGCTCACAAGGCATCTGCATTAGTGACTTCGAGACGCAAAAGACCAAACCACTGGGCTTTCTCCTGGGGGTGAGTATGAAGATGCTTCAGAGCTCATGTGTCTTACTCATGATGGCATGACTAGCATGGAGCTGATCTCTGTTTCTGTTTTGCTTTATTTCTTTTTGGGATAGATCATCCATAGTCTTTATATGTTGCCAGTATACCTCATTGTGCATAATAGAACCTTCTCAGCAGTAAGACCTTGTAAAGAAAAAGAATTCTTGTGTTAAGCTTTTGTCCTAATTGTAATCTGTGATCTTAAAGTTAAAAAAACTTTGTATATTTATATAACAATAAAGCTAAAACTGATATAAACAAAGAGTAAACTGAAATTAGCAAGAGTAGTTGAATAAAACCATCACGTGGTTAAGCCTGGGACTGGGGCTTAGCTGGGGACAAAAGGGCCTTCCTTGGTGGTTAGTGATGGGGTTGGGGTGAGAAATTCAGTATGTAACAGGGCTCCGCTATTTGGCTTTTTTCTTTATGGCTGAATAGCCTTGCTTTTTCCCGGCTTCCTCTAGGCTTTTCCTTTTAGACCATCTCACCATCCACATACTTTCTTTAAAAACTTCAGTAAAGGAGTCCTTTTTTTTGTAAGAGAAAACCTTGCTTTCCCAACAGCCTCCTTTAGACAATATCTCTGAAAAATTTAAATAGCTGACTGATACAGTTTGGATGTTTGTCCTCATCCAAATCTCATGCTGAAATGTAATCCCTAATGTTGAAGGTGGAGCCTGGTGGGAGGTGTTTGGGTCACAGGGGTGGATCACTTATGGCTTGATGCTGTCCTCACCATAGTGAGTGGGTTCCCACAAGATCCAGTTGTTTAAAAGTGTGTGGCACATCTACCCTCACTCTCTCTGCTGCTCCTGGTTTTGCCATGTGATGTGTCTGCTCTCCTTCACCCTCTGCCATGATTGAAAGCTTCCTGAGGTCTCTCTAGAAGCCAAACAGATACCAACACCATGTTTCCTGTAAGGCCTGCAGATCTGTGAGCTAATTAAACCTCTGTTCTTTATAAATTACACAGTCTTGGGTATTTCTTTATAGCAATGTCAGAATGACCTAACACACTAACTGTGGGTATAATTGTAGAAATATATACCTCAGATATAATAGATTTCTTTATTGTTATTCTAACAACAAAAATGCAGAACATTCTGTTTGCTTGAGTACATTCTCCAAAATAGCATAAACAACTTAATTTTTTTTCCTACTTTTGGATAATCAGACTGCATTCTCTACTAAGAATTACAGTAAGTGATCAGCAAGCATGGATTTAATGTGATATCTCTCTATTCTTTAACTTTTTCTTTTTGGGGGTTTAATCATTTTAAATTAAATTTCTAAAAGGAGTTTTTAAAGCTCAATTTTTATGTATCTTTTTAAATTGATAGATAATAGTGTATATTTTTATTGAGTATCACATGATGTTACGAGGTATATATACATTTGTGGAATGGTTAAATCTAGCTAATTAACAAATATATTACCTCACACAGTTATCATTTTTGTGGTGAGAGCACATAACATCCACTCTACATTTTTTTGAGAGAATATATCATCATTTACTATAGTCACCTTGCTGTACAATAGGTCTCTTGAAATTTATTCCTCCTATATAACTGTGATTATGTAGCCCTTGGCTGACACCCCCCATCCCTCCTCCTGTCTTACTACACCAGCCTTTGATAACTACCATTTTACTCTCTAACTCTATGAGATCAACATTTTTTGATTTCACATATAAGTGAGATCACGTGGTATTTGTCTTTCTGTGCCTGGCTTGTTTCATTTAGCATAATATTCTCCAGGTTCATCTGTGTAATCACAAATGATGGGATTTCAATCCCTTTTTTGTGACTAAATGGTATTCCATTATGTGTATGTACTACATTTTCTTTATCTACTCATCTGTTGATGGACACTTAGGTTCACTCAATATCTTGGCTATTGTGAATGGTGTTATAATAAATGTGGGAGTGCAGATATCTCTTTGACATAAGGATTTGAATTCCTTTGCATAGTGGAATTGCTGTATCATATGATAATTCTATTTTTAATTTTCTGAGGAACTTCTATAACGTTTTTCATAGTGGCTGCACTAATTTAAATGCTCCCCCAACAGTGTATAAGAGCTCCCTTTTCACTGCATCCCTGACAACACTTATCCTTTGTCTTTTTGATAACGGGCATTCTAACTAGGGAGAAGTGATATCTCATTGTGATTTTGATTTGCATTTCTCTGATTAGTAATATTGAGCATGTTTTTTTCATATACCTATTGGTCATTTGTGTGTCTTCTTTTGCGAAATGTCTATTCAGGTATTTTGCCTATTTTTCAACCAGGTTATTTATTTGTTTATTTATTTCAGCTAAGTTCCTTATGTATTTTTGATATTTACCCATTGTCAGATGCATAGATTGCAAATATTTTCTCACATTCTGTAAATTTTGTCTTCATTCTGTTTATTGTTTCCTTTTATATAGATTGATATCACATTTGTCTATTTTTGATTTTGTTTGTTGCCTGTGCTTTTGAGGTTTTATCAAAAAAATCCTTGCCCAGACAATGTTTCTCCTATGTTTTCTTCTAGTAGTTTCATAGTTTCAAGTCTTACATTTAAGTATTTAATCCATTTTAAGTTAATTTTTGTATATGATGAGAGATGAGTCTAATTTCATTTTTCTGCACGTAGATATTCAGTTTTCCCAACATAATTTATTTATTATTATTTTTATTGTTTTTTAAATTGTACTTTAGGCTCTGGGGTACATGTGTAGATCATGCAGGATTGTTGCATAAGTACACACATGGCAATGTGGTTTGCTGCCTCCATCCCCTCGTCACCTACATCTGGCATTTCTCCCCATGTTATCCCTCCCCAGCCTCCCCACCCCCCCACTGTCCCTCCCTTGGCCCTCCACAACAGATTCCAGTGTGTGATGCTCCCCTCCCTGTGTCCATGTGTTCTCATTGTTCAACACCCACCTATGAGTGACAACATGCAGTGTTTGATTTTCTGTTCTTGTGTCAGTTTGCTGAGATTTATTTATTTATTATTTTTTGATAGTAATAATGACAATTATAGGATTTACTATAACAATTTTTAATACTCTTAGGTGGATGTTTGTGTCTGTGTTTTAACATTTTGCAAATTACCACAAAGGCACTCTAACACCATAGAAGATGTAGTATTTTCAGTGTAAAGCAATTTTTATAGTCTTGACAAAGATTCCTTAAAATTCTGTCAAAAAGCAAATTAATTTTATATTTCATGAATTAAAAATTAAAAGAGACTTACAAAAAGCTTTATTTGTTTTAAATCATGTTTCCCTTCTCTTTGGGGGGACAAAACAATATCTACTTTATTTAGGTAGATCTTCCTCAAACTTTGATTTTGTATTATATCATATATTATAAGCTTACCAACTATGTTTAGAGATCTTCTTTTTAATTAAGTATGCAATAATGCCCACACCTTTAATAACTCTGTTCAGCAGCATTAGTTATGATGATGCTAAAATCTCTCATATTTCACTTTTTCTCAATGTTATCTCATCAAATCATTAAGACTTATGGTTAAAATATAATAAATATATAACAGAGGGATATATTTATTTGACACAAAGCTTGTTGCCTAGTATCACATTCTCAATGATGGGAACCATGACTAATTCATCAGTGTCCCCAGTGCCTTGGCAGTAGGTCTTCATCATTAAATCTCATGGTATTACTTGATCACTTGTCTTAAGTAGTGTCATTTGTTTAATAATTTGCTTAAAGTAGTGTTTACTATTGGTGTATAAAAATGCTACTGTTTTTTGAGCAAGGACCTGGGACAAACCCAAATGCTCATCAGTGATAGACTGGATAAAAAGAAAATGTGACACATATACACCGCGGGATACTATACAGCCATAAACAGGAATGAGTTCGTGTTCTTTGCAGGGACATGGATGAAGCTGGAAACCATCATTCTCAGCAAACTAACACAGGAACAGAAAAGCAAATGCCACATGTTCTCACTCATAAGTGGGATTTGAACAATGAAAACAAATGGACACAGAGGGGAACATCACACACTGGGGCCTGTCAGGAGATGGGGGGCAAGAAGAGGGAGAACATTAGGACAAATACCTGGTGCATGTGAGGCTTAAAACCTAGATGATGAGTTGATAGGTGCAGCAAACCACCATGGCCCATGTATGTAACAAAACAGCATGTTCTGCACATATATCCCAGAACTTAAAGTAAAAAAAAAAAAAAAAGCTACTGTTTTTTGAAACCTGAAACTTTACTGAATTAGTTTATTAGTTCTAACAGATTTTTATTCAATGTTTAAGATTTTTAATATATAATAGCACATCAAAAGCAAACATGGACAATTTAACTTTCTCCTTTATAATTTGGATGCCCTTTCTTTCTTTCTTTTGCTGAACTTGCTCTGGCTAGGACTTCCAGTACTATGTTAAATAGAAGTGGTTAAAGTGGACATCTTTTTTTTTCTCCAAATCTTAGAATAAAAGCTTCAAATATTTCCCCATTCTGTATGACATAAGCTGTGGGTTTGCTGTATATGGCCTTTACTGTGTTCAGATACATTCCTTCTATACCTAATCCATTGAGCGTTTTTATCATGTGTTGATAAGAGATGTGTTGAATTTTGTCAAATGTTTTTTCTGCATCTATTGAAATGATTATATATTTTTTTCTTTTATTGTGTTAATGAGGTATATTATATTTATTGATTTGTGTATATTGAACCATCCTTGCATACCTGAGATGATTCCCACTTGGTTATGGTGAATAATCTTTTTAATTTGCCATTGAATTTCGTTTGCTAGGAGTTTGTTAAGAAATTTTGCATCTATGTCCTTTAGGGATGTTGGTCTGTAGTTTTCTTTTCTGGTTGTGTTCTTGTCTGGTTTGGGCATCAGGATGATGCTGGCCTTGTGGAATCAGTTTGGAAGAATTCCATTCTCTCCAACTTTGTGAAGTAGTTTGAAAAGGCTTGGTGTTAGTTCTTCACTAAATGTTTGATAGAATTAAGGGCTGAAGCCATTAGGTCCTGAGCTTTTCTTTGATGGGAGACTCTTAAACTGCTGATTCAATCTCCTTTCCTAAAGCCTGCTCAGTCTTTTATTTCTTCATATTTCAATAGTGGAAGGCTTTATGTGCCCAGGAATTTATCTATTTCTTCAAGGTTTTCCAATTCACTGGCATATAATTGTTCATAGTAGTCTCTATGATTCTTTGTATTTCAGTGATATCAGCTGTAACATCTCCTCTCTGATTTTATTTATTTGAATCTTCTCATTTTTTTCTTAGTCTAGCTTACAGTTTGTCAATTTTACTTGTTTTAAAAACCAGCTCTTCATTTTATTGATCTTTTTTTAAGTCTCTATTTTGTTGATTTATGCTCTGATTTTTATTATTTTTTCTTCTACTAATTTTAGGTTTAGTTTGTTCTTGTTTTCCTAGTTCCTTGAGATGCAACATTAGGTTGTTTATTTGAGATATTTCTTTTTTTAATATAGGTGTTTATCACTATAAATGTTCCTCTTAGGACTGCTAATGCTGCATTCCATGTTTTGGTATATTGTGTTTCCATTTTCATTTTTCTCAAGACATTTTAAAATTTTCCTTTAAATTTCTTTATTGGCCCATTAGTTGTTCAGTAACATGTTTAATTTCCATGTATTTGTAAATGTTACCAAGCTTCTCCTGTTAATTCTTTCTAGTTATATACCATTGTGGTCAGAGAAAATATGTGATATGATTTCAATATTTTAAAATATGTTAATACTTGTTTTGTGGCCTAATATAAAATTTATTCTGAAGAACGTTCCATGTACAATTGAGAAGTATTCTGTAGCTGTTAAATGCAATTTTTCTGTAAATTTCTGTTAAGTCTATTTTGTGTCTATTTCAACACAAACAAACTATGAAATGCTTTGTTTGTTTGTGTTGAAGTCCCTTACAATTATTATATTACAGTCTATCTCTTTTTTAGATCTATTAATATTTTCTTCATATAGTTAGGTGCTCTGATTGGTGAATATATTTTTATAATTGTTATATGCTCTTGCTAAATTCACCCTTTTACCATTATATCCTTCTTTATGTCTTTTTTACTTAAATACAAAATTAAGTTTTTAATTTAAAATCTGTTTTATCCAATATAACTATAGCTACTTCTGCTCTCTTTTGGTTTCCCTATGCATAGAACATCTTTTTCCACCCTTTCACTTTCATTGTACAAGTATCCTTATAGATGAAGTGAGTCTCTTCTTGGCAGTGTAAGTTGGGTCTTTTTTTTTTTTTTTTTTGTATTCAGCTGCTCTATGTCTTTTTATTGGATAATTTAGTTCATTTATATTCAAGGTAATTATTAATGGTAAGAGCTTACTCCTGCCATTTTGTTAGTGTTTTCTAGTTGTTTTGTGGATCCTTTATTCCTTTCCCTTTCTCTTACTGTCTTTCTTTGTGGCTAGTTTTCTTTAGTGGTATATTTTTATTCCTGATTTTTATTTTTAGTCATAGGTTTTTGCCTTGTGGTTACTATGAGCCTTACAAAAACTTTTTATGGTTGCAACAGGTTATTTCAAACTGATGACAATTTAAATTTGACTGCAAAAATTTCTGCTTTTTAATTTCACTTCTCTCTCAGTCAGAATTCTGAATTTTTGATGTCACGGCTTATATCTTTTTATATTGCATATTCTTTAAGAAATTTTTATAGTTATTATTTATAATAGTTTTGTCTTTTAACCTTCATACTAAAGATATACGTGATTTACAAACCACCATTATGTTAATAGAGTATTCAGAGTTTGATTATGTACCTACTTTTACCAATGAGTTATATTCTTTCAGATGTTTTTGTGTTATTCATTTGCATCTTTTTTTTTTCATTTGCAGAACTCCCTTTAGCATTTCTTGTAAGACAGGTTTGGTGGTGACGAATTCCCTCAGCTTTTGTATGTCTGAAAAATCTTTAACTCTCCATCATTTTGAAATACAGCTTTGCTGATTAGAATAATCTTGGTTGGCAGGTTTTTTTCTTTCAGCATTTTAAATATATCATTCTGTTTTCTCCTGGTCTATAGGGTTTCTGTTGAGAAGTTTGCTGTTGTGCATATAGACTCTATATTATGTTATTTGCTTCTTTTCCCTTGCTACTTTCAAGATACTCTTTTTGTATTTGACAGTTTGACGATTATATATTGTGGGATAGTCTTATTTGGGTTGAATTTGATTAGAGATTTTTGACCTTCCTGTACTTGGATATTTATATCTTTCTCCAGGTTTGGAAAGTTTTCCATTGTTATTCTCTTCCTTTCTGTTTCTTTACTCCATCTTGAGTACCGGTAACATTTGCTCTTTTGATGTTACCTTATAAATCCTATAAGCTTTCTTCAAATTTATTTTTATTCCTTTTTCTCCACTGACTGTCTATTTTGAATTACCCTGTCTCTGCGTTCACAGATTCTTTTCCTCTTCTTGACCAATTCTGCTATGGATGGTCTCTATTGTATTTTTGTTTTTTTCTCTTCTTCTCAGCTCCAGAATTTCTGTTTGAGTTTTTGTAAGTTGTTTCACTGTCTCTGTTAAATTGCTCTGACAAAGTTTTGAACTGTTTTTCTGTATGTTCTTTACGTTTGCTGAGCTTCCTTTAAACAGGTATCTTGAATTCTTTGTTAGGCAGTTCTCCAATCTCCATTTCTTTAGGGTCAGTCACTGGCACCTGGTTTTGTCTGCCTGGTGAAATAATCTTTCCCTGATTAATCTTGATTCTTGTAGCCATTTGTAGATGTTTGTGCATTGAGGTAGGTACCTTATCTAGTCTTTGCAATCTGGCTTTGTTTGAGAGCTTTCTTTAGCAGTAAGCCTTTCTGGAGATTCCGAGAAGTTTGACTGGTGAAGTTCCTTAAGACTGTGACCACTTTAGCAATTGCAGCACTAGGAGCTGCTCTAAGTCCAGGACCACCATGGCCAGAATCTTTTGGCAGCAGAGGCTGAGGCAGCATAGGTCACATCCAAAGCTTATAGTCTCTGAGGCAAGCATACCACTAGGGAAGGCACGCCCAAGAACATTGCCACTATGCCATGCTCACTGCTGGCAGTGACTTGTGACAAACTCAAATCCATCTCACTTGTGCCGGGGTAGATCTAGAGGCTCCATCTACAGGTAGAAGCCTGGTGGTAGGGATCAAGTGGTTTGCCCAGTGGTGGGTTTTACTGTGGCAGGCCTGGTACTGAGTTCCAAGGTAAAGTCTTAATCTAAATTCCTTTTACTTTCCTTTACCCAAAGAGATAATGTCTCTCTCTGTACTGCACTGCCTGATGTTGCAGAAGGGATGATGTGAGTAATGTAAAACTAACCTTTCTGTTCTCTTCAATGCATATCTTATATTATCATGCTAAAATCAAGTACTGTGATCTTTCATCTGGTTTCCTTTGCTCTTGTGATTTTTTTTTTTTTTTTGTGCATGGATAGTTGATCAAATTGATGTTTCTGTGTGGGATGATTAATGCAAAGTCCTACTTTATCTCCTTGCTCTGCTACTCTCCTCTAATGTTTTCTTCCTCAATTGAATATAATGTTGGCACTGTAGTTTTATAAAAATCAACATTAAAATAGGTATTAAAGCTAATTAATTCTGGAATATTAAGTAGAAGAATTAGTCATTGGATATTTACTCCTATACTCACTGCTAATCAATGGCGGCATGTCATTACAGCTGCCAGTTTACATTATTAATTGAAAGCTGATGACACATTTGCTTGCAACATGATTATGGTTGTAAGTGTTACAGCATCTCCATCCTGCTACAGGCTGTGTGATGATTTGGTATTACCACCTTTTTTCCCTACTGTGAAGTGCTTTGTTTGTTCAGGAACTGATACCTCGGACTTTCACTTGGCACAAATGTGAGCTCAAACAAAGCTCAAATATGGGTCCTAACATAATGTGGCTGGGCTCAGGCATAAGATGTTCATTCTGGTGATACAGAAGAGGCTCTGATGACAGAGTATAATCAAAATGAAAACACTAATTTGTAATAATCACATAGAAAGCATGTGGAACCTAGAAAACAGAGATTTATGTGGGCTCTCTGCCTTACCCATCACATGTGAGAAATAGTGTATTATGACATGGTATATGAAATCATGGAGGATCCCTATGAGGAGCAATAGCCTCATTTTCAGGTGAATAGCCTGGTCCACATCTGGTTTTTACACATTTGTTATAGCAAATACTTTTGCATTTGAGAAGCACAAGCTGTAGGCTATTACTCATTGAAGAATTTCATTTCTTTGGACCTTTAGCAATTGGTGTTATAGAAGGTCTGATGCACTAGGAGAAGGGGGATTCCGGGGCAGAATTAATAGTCTTATAACCATGCCACCAAAAATCACAATTGTAGATAAAACAGCTGAGTGGGATGTTTCTCTGTCAAGTCGCTTTGGGGTTGATATCTTCTCAGGACTGCTGAAGGGTAATGGCTGTTTCCTGAATCTGGACAGGAAGACATTGTCTCATAATGCATGAATGACTGGGCATGGGGACTGAAGATGCTTCCCACAGTGTGCTGAAAACAATGATCGTAAATAATAATACATGTTAGTAAAATATTGTCTTGTTTCTTAGACTGTTACTGCGAGAAATCAGCAACAATTACTTTGAGCAAGATGGCAGAGCAAACTTTGAGACATGTCAACATTAGGGCTGTCCCTGTCTAGCAGGGTGTCAGCAAATGACCTACCCATGGGGGAGTCACCCAAGGTGGAGCACCTGTGGCACCCAAATGTCGTTATGTATTGACACAAATACAGAAATGTTTGTACATCTGTATTTTCCAAACTTGAAACTACATTAGAATCACCTGGATATTCACTGAAAACCTAGGGCGCTTGTGCTCTCCCCATGCCTAGTAAATTAAAACCCCCTCCTTTAGCAATTGCAACTTATTAGGTTTAGGGTTGGACCTAAGAATTGATATTTTACCAAAGACCCTAGGGAGTGCTAATTATTAAGTAAACATGGAAAATACTCTTCTGGACTGTCCAGTTGAATTTTTGTGTGTAAAAAGACACAAATTAATCATGCTTGGAATGACTTATGTGCTTCTATAGAAATAAAGAGATATGTAAAAATATATACCTCCTGCTGTTTTTTGACATTTACTTCTGTAAAGTTGTTCTCTCTTGAGTGATTTAAAAGCAAATTGAACAAAAATGACTTGTATAAAAAGTTCACATCCTCAAATAAAACTTTGTAATATCCCCAAATTGGAAAGAACCTAAATTTCCATCAAGCAACAAATAGCTAAACAAGTTGTGGTGTATTCAATGCTACTTGGCAATAAAAAGAAAATAAGGATGTGGGTGGTGGCAAGCACGGTGGTGGCAGCAGGCGGCGCAATCTACAGCCTGGAGACATAGAGGAGGACACTTCACAGCTCATCTTTCCTAAAGAGTTTGAAACAGCAGAGACACTTTTAAATTCATAAGTTCACATGCTTCTGGAACATTGAAAGCAACAAAACGAGAGTGCAGAGGATGAACAAGAATTCTCAGAAGTCTTCATGAAAACATGAAACTACACAGGTCGTTTCAGTGGTTTTGAAAACAGAGAGACCATTTCCAGTGTTTATATCTTGTTACTCTAGGAAAAGCTTCATAAATTTGAGTTGGTCTGTTTGGCTAACCTTTGTCCAGAGATTGCTGAGGAGTCCAGTTTCAGGCTCAGAGGGGTGGTTTGAAGATCAAGAGCTGCAGCAGCTTCTTGTTGGTATTCAGACAAAGCACAGCTTTTAGTATTAATCTCCAAACATCACTGCTGCTTGGAGAAACTATGTCCAAGCTGGGATCTGGGGCTGACTTGCACAGAAATTCTATTGCAGACGACAGTTGGAATTCCTTTGGAGAAAACAGCCCAGCTTGGAGTTGGGTTAGGTTGCTGTTTCAGATAACTCTTAGGTTCAGGTGATATGTAATCTTGGAGCAGCCTTGTGCAGTGGCTGCCAGTGGCTTCCTGAGTGTGCCTCTGGGAAGTGTGAGATGGTGGGGGTGAGAGTCATATAAGCCACAATCTTGACTACCTCATTCACGGTTTTTGGCCCCTGCATCATCTTGTATTCTTAATACTTCATGTTTTAATTTCAGTGTGTTTATACTTTTTGAAACTAGACCAGACACAGTAGACTTTATAGAGAAAGACCAGTTTTACCTAGATTCCAAAATGCCAAAGGAAGAATTAAACCATGGTTATTGTTTTGAGTTGTTGTTTTTGAGAGAGGGTCTTACCTCTGTTGCCCAGGCTGGATGAGTGCAATGGGGCAATCATGGCTCACTGCAACCTTCTGGGCTCAAGTAATCTTCCTGCCTCAGCCTCCCAAATAGTTGGTGCCACAGGTGTGCACCACCACTCTCAGCTAATTAAAAAATTTTTTTATTGAGACAAGGTCTCACTATGTTGCTCAGACTGGTCTTAAACTCATGGGCTCAAGTGATCCTCATGCCTTGTCCTCCCAAACTGCTGAGATTATATGTGTGAGCCACCGTGCCTGACCTGATGGAGTATGCAAAGCTCCTGGGTCTCTCTGCATGCCTGAGCAGCTACTGTGTGGAGGCTTCACACAGCTCTGTGTCGGATCCCAGGTCCTGGTGGTGTGAGCTCACTCCACCTCCTGATCTGAGGGTTGCAAAGATTCATGGAAGAAGCGTAGTTTCCAGCTTGCCTTGGCTCTGTGTCACTACCAGGTGGACCGACACCTCGTCCGGCTTTCCTTTGTTCTTTTCCCTGATCAGCCCCACTGTGAGTACCCGGGTATTTCAGTTGAAGGTGCTGTATTTACTCACCCCTTTTTGTTCTTTTTTACGAGTGCCACACATGGCAGCTGCTTCTAATTGGTCACCTTGGCCCCCACCAGCAGTTCTTAATTCTAAAGAAAACATTAAGTGATTCAGGAGATGAAATGTAATCATAATTTACTATATGGCCTAGTTGTCAGTAATGTTTATATTGCAATAATAGTGTGTACTCCATCCAAAATTATGATGTAAATATTTTGGAAGGATGCATGGATGAATGAGTGTGTGTATGTTTGTGTAATAGGGAGTTAGACGAGTTGTGTATGATAATTAATACTATTTTCCTTGGAAGGATGTTTATACATAGTGGCTCAAACTGAAAAATCAAGAAGTAGCACCAAACTCATAGTACTTCAAAACATGGAAGTAAATATCAAAAACAATTAAAAGAATAAAAACTGGTTTTCTCTGAGCAGCAGGAAATGACTATTCTGTTTTGTAACAAGACTTGCTTCCTTCACTGACTTTTAAAATTATGTGCAAGTACAACTTCAATGAATCTTTGAAAATTATGCTTCCATATGGGCTGGGCTGTCTTCCAGTGGCAATATAACATTTCTCTAATTACATAAGATGCCATGAGCCGGAGTCCATGTACAAGCTTGTTTCTTTACTACTCTGGAATCTTTCTCTATTATGTGGATTGGAAACCAAATGTAGTTTCCAAGGTATAAGAGGTACAGTCACATGCCATTCACCACAGGGAGGCATGGGGGTTACAGAAAGACCAGCTTACCTCAGCATGATGAACTACCTCCCACCCATGATGGTGTGAGTCAGCTTACAGGATAAGTCATCACTGTTAGTCTAACCCTTCCTAGGAGGTGGTGAGGCCTGAGAAAACAGAATACATTTATGTGAAGCTTTTGTTTCTGGAGATGAAAATAGCAGAACCAAGATGATTGATGAAAAAGTTTGTTGTTGTACTATATGGAAAACTCAGGCTGTGGTGATGGTCTTTGGGTGAACTATTTTCAAGTAAGTTGTCTACCCCTTGATATTTGAGTTTAATATATTTTCATTTTGTTATTAATACTCTTTCTGTTTTAAGCAAATTGTGATTTTCAGTTTTGTTCATAGGTTGGAAGCCATAGACTGGGAAAGCAACCCTCCTTTTTTGTACTGAAAGGATGTACCATCACTCTGCCTGTGGGACCTTACTCTGAGGTTGCCTTGGATTAGAATCGAAGTCTATGAAGAGGGACTACATGTTTTTGTTCTTTGTGGGTCCATGTCTTTAAATTTTGATATAGTATATTTACACTTAAAATGGTCATAAAGGATTTTATTTTATTTTTTCTTTTTGTAATGTTTAGATAAAAGAGTTTCTGGCTTTCTCATATGACTGACTTTATTTTTTCATCTTTGTTACTGATGTCTGATTTGTTTCTGTCTTTTAAATATTTATTATTTTGGTTTATTTTGTTTTGTTTAGATTTACATGTGACTTTTAAAAAAGATTCTATAAGAATTTAATTAAGTAATGAGATTATGTAAACACTCGATAAATAACAGTAAACTCAATAAATATGGAGGTAAATATCAAAAACAGTTAAAAGACAATAAACAATAACACTTATTGTATTATCCTGATTATTTCTAGGAAATTCAGGAAATTGCTTTAGGACCCATTTTCTTTCTATGGTCTAAAATAAATACTGAGTAGGTAAGAAGGAATATTTGTAAGAAATATATCTAAGGTCTGAATAAAAGGGACCTATATAAACTCATCGCCCAGCTGAATAAACAGAACTAGAAGCTTTGGAAGAACTGTGTGCCCATCCTCCATTTTATCTTTTTCTCTTCCTCACACAGATGTAACTGTCATCCTAACTTTGATGGCAAATATTCTCTTAAACTTTGTTATAGTTTTATCATCTATGTATATGCCCCTAAAATAGATATTATTTAGTTTTGTATGCTTTAAACTTTATATAAATGAAATAATACTGTATGCATTCTTTTACATCTTGCTTATTCACATCCTTGGGATTCATTCATGGCGATATGTCATGTCAGTTTGAGTGCTTTGATGAGAAGATGTCAAGAGATTTAATGGGAGACATGCCTGAAGGACACACACACAAAAAAAGAGGGATCAGGAGTAGGCAGGGAGAGCATTTAGATTGTGAAGCAAGACTGACACCAATGATAGAAAAGAGAGAAGGAAAGCCTGGGTGCAGTGGCTCATGCCTGTAATCCCAGCACTTTGGGAGGCCAAAGCAGATCACTTGAGATCAGGAGTTTGAGACCAGCCCGACCAACATAGTGAAACCCCACTTCTACTAAAAATAAAAAAATTAGCCGAGCTTGGCAGTGTGCACCTATAGTTCCACTTACTTGGGAGTCTGAGGAAGGAGAATCACTTGAACCCAGGAGGCAGAGGTTGTAGTGAGCTGAGATCATGCTGCTGAACTCCAGCTTGGGCAACAGAGCAAGACTCCATTTGAAAAAAAAAAATGAGAGAAGGGAGAAGCAGTGGTTAGGAAGAGCTTCAGACTGCAGGGCAGCTGTGAAGCTCTGAGAAAGTCTCAACCTGGCAGATGGGAAAGCCCTAGAGCAAAGCTTGGCTGTAGAGGCATTCCACATCAGCAGGAAAGGCTGCCATCTTTGGCTGGGAGCAGTCCAAGAAGAGAGCATCCTTGGCAGGAGCACTACCAGGGATGCAAAATTGTTACAGCTGGAGATTGTCTCCCAACTGCTATCCTTGTAACAGGTTCTCTTAAAGGGAAGTCTGAGAGTCACACCTCCCTGCTCACAATCCATTCTTGTGCTTCATGGACCCCATCCTCTATCTATGTTTGGGAGCAGATCCTCCATGCTTCCCAAGGGTGTCTTCCTGAAGGGAAGCTTAGCAGAGGAATGTTAGTGAATGGACTATGGCACCCATTTCTATAGTTGGACCAACAATTTGTTCTCATCATCTATTGCCTCCACTGTCTATTCTAAATTTCCTTTACCCTAAACTCATAGCTTGGCAGGTTTTAGTGGCTTTCCTGGGGGTGTGATCAAACCCCTTGCTCTGGCAGTCATATGCTTCTTGAGCTGAAGTTGCTGCATGTCTATTCACAGTTAGTTAGGCAAGGGAATACCAAGAGGTGTCCAATGGATTACCTGGGTTCCACAAATATTACACACATATTCCTTCCCATCTTTAGGTGTATAAGCAGCTATATCTTCTCTTACATATACTGCATTCTGATGGATAGCAGCCCATCCTTCCAGAGTATTATCACTTACATGGTGTTCCAGGTATACCTTCAGTAGTCCACTCAATGCTCCATCAGGTTTGCTACTTTTGGGTTGACCAGTGAGCCCAGGGAAGTAGTGGAGCAGTAATTGACTTTCAGGGGTCAATTACTACTTTTTCAGGATTTTTTGAGCCAGTTGGCAGCTTGAAATTGCCCATTATAGGAGTATTTACATCAAGGAAATTGATAAATACTACAAATCCGGGTTTTTGTTTTGTTTTGTTATTTTTTTCTGGAAAGACAGTTATTAAAAATGTACTAGCATTCTGTTAAATGAACGTAATGATCATGGACCTGTTTCAGTTCTTCCTTCACCATAGGGTTAGTGTTTTGGTTAGATGCTATGTTGATTTGGAGTCCCTGGTTGGATGCTGCATCATATGGGATTCCATAGGCCCCTGGATAGTGGTTACAGCTGAGGCCGAATGTAAAAGAGCAAACCCACACCCAGGCTATGTATTTATCCCTGTGAGGGCAAACTGCTTTCCTTCCAAGAGGGAAGGGGCCTGATATACTTAACCTGCCACCAAAAATTTTTATCTCAGAACATTCTTAATTTGCCCTTAATCTGGAAAACTTAAGAAATTTTTCAGAGTATGAAATTTGATTGGAAGATTTTCCTTTCTGCATTTTGAGATATCATTCTACTGTCTTTTGACTTTCATTGCTGTAACTGAGAAGTCAGTTGTCAGTCTCTTGCATCCTTTAAGGTAATGAGTTTTTGTTATCTGCTACTTTTGCCTTTGGTTTTATGAAATTTCATTCTGATTTGTTTAGAAGTGAATCTTTAAAAAACTTAGGTGGGCATGGTGGCTCATGCATGTAACCCCAGCATTTTGGGAGGCCGAGGCAGATAGATCACTTAAGGTTGGGAGTTCGAGACTCATGGAGAAACCCTGTCTCTACTAAAAATACAAAATTAGCTGGGCATGGTGGTGCATGACTATAATCCCAGCTACCCAGGAAGCTGAGGCAGGAGAATCACTTGAGCCCAGGAGATGGAGGTTGCGGTGAGCTGAGATTATGACATTGAACTCCAACCTGCAACAAGAGCAAAACACCATCTCAAAACAATAACAACAACAACAACAACAACAAAATTATGTTATTTGAATTTTATTGTGTTTTTTAAATCTGTGAATTGGTATCTTTATCAGTTTGAGAATATTCCCAGTCATTCTCTCTTCAAATAATTACTCTGTCTGACTTTTAGTTTTCCTCTTAGGAATCCAATCAATATCTTAGACCCTCTCACTTTCATCTTCACATTTTTTCTACCTTCTTTTGTATTTTCCTGCTTTCCTGTGCCTGTGCTGCAATCTGGATTTCTTCTCGTTTGTCTTCAAATTCGCTAATTCTCTTTTCTGTGTGTGTGATGCCTACTGCTAAATACAGCTATTGGCTTATTTAATTTAATTTAGTTATTATATAGTTATAGAGGCTCTATTTGACTCCTTCAAACCTGTCACCTTCCATAGTTTTCTGTTCTAGAAAAATATTTTTATGTTTGACATTTGTTTCTTAAACATGATTAGGATGGATGATTTGAGCTGTGTGTAAAAAAATTACAAAATCTGAAGTTCGTGTAGGTATTTTTCTGCTGTCTTGTTTGTTTCCTTTGTTTCTTTTTTCTTGGTGTTCTTGTTCTTGTGATCTTGCTTACTCATATGCCTGGTAATCTTCAACTATGTATGGCTTGTGCCTTTGAAAATGAATTTTGGTGATTCTTCTCCCCTCTAGAAAGACTTTCTTTTTGCTTTTTGTGAAATGAGTTTAGCCTACATTAAACTGAATACAGTTTGAGTGTTTTTAGTTCAATGGAGCTATGAGTATTCAGGGTGAAAATCTTTGTGAGAGTCTGTCCCTGGCCATAGACCTCCAGGAATGGACTCTTTTCTTTTTATCTTTCCTGCTTCTCCTTTGTTTAGTGCCAAGATAGCCATCTCCATGGTTCTTAGAGATTGGAGAAAGGCAGTCTAGATTTCATGAGCTTGTTACCCTCCCAGCCTCAACCCTGTGCCCTGACTTTGTTCTTTTTGTGCTGGGGTGACTACAGTACTGAGCATAAGGTACTGTACTGTAGTCACACCAGCTATATTGTCAAGCTTTGCCCTAGTCACTGTAGTCACTACAGTACTATATCATCAGAAAACATGCAGTGGTTTTAATGTTCCTTTATTTTAGATCCTGATTCTGTAGGTCTGGAGTAGGGCCTGAGATTCTGCATTTCTGAAAAGCTTCTAGATAATGCCAATGCACCATCCATAAACTACATCTTGAGTATCAAGAATGTATACAACATGGACAATTTTATCTAATGATTTGGCAATATGTGAATAATAGCAGCCAAAATAAATGGTATAAATTTTGCTATAAGATTTGAGAAAAATTTGTAGGGTAGAGGTGACTATATCAAACCTTGAACTGAGTAATGAAGGATAGATAGGGATGGACAAAGGAATGAAATCCCAAGACAGGTCTAGTTCTGGATAGCTGAAGAGAGAGGGAAGGCTGCAACTCTAGGCTTTACTCTTATGGATTTCTTTTCTTGCAGAGTGAGAAGTTTCCTTCATCATATTTGTTTCAGACTCATTTCTCAGGAGCATTCACCATTTTGGCTATAGCGGATGTTACCTCCATGACAGAGAGAAATAAGCACAGGTCTTGGAAAATCTTGAGATGTCAACCAACACCTGCAGAGGCCTGGCCTGCAGACCTTGACTCAAGGAAGGCTGGATGAACGCGCTTCATACCATTACAGTGATACAAGTGGGCTAGGGATGGCCCTTGGTTACTTTCAGAGGGTAAAATGCAACCAATCGACCAAAACTGCCTGTTTATCCACACATTTATTCATAACAGAGGTTCTAAATCACCACACTTATGGCTAATTAACATGATTAAAAGAGTGGTTATACAAATAATAAAAGCTTTATGATTCAGGCCCAGAGTAAACCCTATTAACAGGTAATTCCCCTTTGATCTCCCCCTGAGAGGACCACCTAGCACAAAGTTTACATGAGTAAACAGTTAGAATGGAGACAAAGGGATGTGGGGTAAACAGGCTTAAATTGGGAAGGCCTTTGATTGTCCCTGTCTTTTCCCTAACTTAATGAACTGGCCAGCCACCTTCAGCTTGCCCCAATAAAGCCTTTCAGCCTTCCAAAAGTTTTGAGACTATAATCTATAACTTTCCCTAATATGCTCCTTAATGTTTTGCCAGCCACTCTGAGTGAATAACAACACAATCTGGTATCACCACAGCCCTCACCACTTTCATTGATGGCACTGTGGTCTAAGTATCCAGACCATATAGAGCTCCATGTTATCTATGACATGAAATAAGCATTTTAAAGGACCTACATCTTAGCTGTCGTCACAGCTGAGTTTGCATTAGTATGTGTGGCATCCAAACCAATATGTTTTGGCTGTTTGCATCTTCATGCCTATGGATAGTCCTTGGGCCTCTTCCCCCAAGGTATTTATGTGATTCAGTTATATGTAAAGAGAGTGGGGCTGATGTCATAGGCTCTGAATTTTCTTCTTTGAGTATAGAAATCATCTTATGGAAATGGAGACCTGAGGAAGCTCCTCTATATAAACTCAGCTTGATTCCAAATTCTAATTTTGACTCAGTGATGCCTGCTACACATTTAAGTTTTGGCTATTCATGATTTCACACTCCTCAGGGGATGACTGTGGGGCTACCTGGGACAAGATTTCAATGGCCTTTTATTTATCATACCATGCAGTAAGAATATCTGGGAAGGAGATAGGGCATAAACAGGAGGTAATTCTCCTTTTGGCCAGGTAGGCCATTGATGAAGTGGCACAAAAGTCACGATCTGAGATGATCTATTGCTAGTCACAGCAAAAATGCTGACTGAGCTAAACAAGTCAATCTGGGCACTGGTGACAGACATAGGGGACTCATTAGGTCAGTTGCTCCAGGAAGTTGTCACTTATAGGGAGCTTTGATGCTCTTCTTTAACCTGAATAACAGCCCAGCAAGGTGCAATGCATTTCACGTGAGTCATCTGAGGATCTGGGATGTGACAGAATTTCTCCAAGGATACAATTCTAAAAGTTGCAAAACCTAATTTTGAATGCACATCTTTTGAATACAAGTATCTTACTTTTGAACACTGAACACTATGTTAGTTTGGGTTCTCCCCAAGAGAGACCCTGGATGCAGGGATCTCATTTAGGAAATTATTCCAGGAAGTCCAATAGAGGAAATGCTAGTGGTCTTGTTACTATTATGGGGCAATTCTGAGAAACCTTAGTGTTATCCTATCAGAAGATGGGGAGGCTGAACATTTGTCTACCAGTTTCTTTCCTCACTTCCTGAAGTTGCCCCCGAGATGGAAGCCCTCGGGGTGTGAAGCTGACAGGTGCTAGGATTTCCCACAGCAGTTGTGAACTCGGGTTGTTGAAGGTATGGAGCAGAGCGTCAACAGTATTACTTTAGCTTCCTTTTGTTGAAGACCTAATGTCAGGTACTGTAAGTTCAGAGCACTGGGGCATCTGGCAGCCAGGCTTCCATCCCCTCTTATTAGTTAGGATTTGTCAGAATCAGTAGGATGTGTGTTTATGTGTACTCTCTCTCCCACTTTCTCTCTCTCTGTTTTCTCTCTCTCTCTCTCTTTTTTTTTCTCTCTCTCTCTCGGCGCTTTGTATCTGCAGGTTCAACCAACCAGCATTGAGGGATGCTGAACCTGTGGATAATGAGGGCTGACTTTTTGTACAAGTGGGTTCTGCAGAGTCAACTGACAAACTTGTATATCTGCAAATTTTGGTTTTGGGGATGTCCTGGAACCAATTCCCTGAGGGATGACTGTGTATATAGATAAGCAGATATACAAGGAAACTTTTAGAAGTTTGTGGAAATTGAATTAGTAGATAAAAATAAAAAATATAAACTTTATTTCTCAACACAAGCTCCATAAACTTTAACACATTTTTGCAAACAATAATACTAGTCATTTAATCAATCCCTAAAGAATTGAGAGTCCACGAATTTAATATGTCAATGTCTTTTTTTACATTATTAACTAAAGATCATAGACATCTCAGTTGGTTCAGCCCACACAATTATGACTAAAAAATTAAAGTTGAGGTGTTGTGGCTCATGCCTGTAATCCCAAAAACTTGGGAGGCCGAGGTAGGCCTCCTGACTTTGAGGTCAGGAGTTCAAGACCATCCTGGTCAATAAGGCGAAAACTGTCTCTACTAAAAAAACAAAATTTAGCCTTTCCTAGTCTTAAAAAATATTAAAAGAACACCCATTTTCCTTTAGTCATATAAAAGGATTCCTATCCTTGGCAGTTCTGAAACAACACCACCACAATGGAAAAAGGTAAATATCCTCATAGAAGGGCAAAAAGTTGACAAGGGGACAATATTCTGTGCTCTCATTCTTACTAATTTACATTTTGACTTTCTCAACAGTGTTAAAAAGTGTCAGACCTCAGTTGAGGAGCATTCAGGATATCAGTTATCAGGTATGGATTCTTCAGGATCAGATCCTCATAGAAGTCCCAAGGAAGCACCATATGACTCCAGGTGAGTAGCCAGGATCTGTTAAAGGCAGCCCCTTTGACCAGTGCAGTTGGGTGTTTGGTGCTCAGCCTTTATTCCACAGTGGGCTTATTAACTGGGCATATCTAGAGAAAGGAGCATCTCAAGGACAATAATGAATAGAGGGTGAGCAAAAGGTTGTTCTGGGACTATGGTCATGAAGTCAGAGAAGAGAGAGAAGGCTTAAGGGAGACCGAAGGGTCAGCCTGTGAAAAACAGTGGAAAACAAATTCTGAGAAGCTTCAAGGAGCAAGACTAAGACAAAAGAGTGTAAATTATGGGAGGACCAGTTTTTGAATCCATGAAAGACTGACTTTTGTAATGGAAAGTGTTCCTCAAAGATAGGATGGGTGTTTGGGTTAGGTGGTGAGTGGCAGGGTGACCACTCTGTGAGTGTACTGTGAGTGTCAGCAGATTCCAGCCTCTGCTGCCCTTAAAACTCTGACTCAGAGATACCACCCTCGAAATGGCACCTGAATACCACTTTTCACACCGTGTTCCCAGTCACTATTGCCTTAATCTCATGCCAACATGTGGAGACCCTTGTGAAAGACAGAGGGAACCCCGTCTACCTGAGACTGAATGAGCTCAAGCTCTGCCTGATGTGTGCTAAGGTCAGAGAGCAGCCTGCACTGCAGCTGAAGATGAGTGTGTAAGACAGGTCCTGCCAGTGCTTGACCAGGAGAGGAGCTCATTTATTTGATAGAAACTCAGATTTTAGGATCTTTTAAAAGACAATATACTTATTATGCTATACATATTTATTTTTGGTTTCTTTGGGGTTGAATGTGTTATGAAAGAATAAGAAAAAGTTTCAGGGATGTTTTGAAACAACCCTACTAAAATGACTTATTTTAACTTACAAAAATATTAATAATTTGGCAAGGATGATGTCTAACTTCAATAGAACACACACACACACACACACACACACACACACACACACACACACGCACACGGTAAAATCAGCAAGGACATTTTAGCAGTTAATTATCCCAAAGTAGATGAACTTATTAAAACATCTTTTCAGCAAAAAGTACATTGCAATTTAAAATGAACAAACATAATTCTCTGTAACACTTTAATAATTGCAATTTTCCATTATTAAAGAAAAGATAATTAAAGCAGGCCTCTGTGCACTGCAGGAACACTCTTGATCATTTTCAGTAAACAAGCATAGGCAGCCACTCAATTTGATGACAGGATATAAAACAGTGGCTTTCAACCAGGGGTGATTTTGCTCCATGGACATTTGCCAATATCTGGAGATGTTTTGGTTGTGACAACCTGGGATGAGGGTGTGTTACTTGCATTTAGTGGGTAGATGACCAGGATGCTGCTAAACATCCTATATTGTACAGGACAGATCCTGACAACAAAGAATTATTTTGCCTAAAATGTCAATAGTGCTGAGGGTGCAGAAACCTGACAGAAAATAACTATGTTTTAATTTGGAATTCACAGTAACTGTTACATAAATATTCTTTAAATTTCTATTTCTGAACAACAAATAATGGCTCAATCAATGCTTTGTTAGATTAGAAAAGTATTTAAGTTGTGTGTGGTTTTTTTTTTTACTTTACTTTAGGTTCTGGGGTACATGTGCAGATCATGCAGGATTGTTGCATAGGTACATACAGGGCAATGTGGCTTGCTGCCTTCATCCCCCCATCACCTATATCTGGCATTTCTCCCCATGTTATCTCTCCCAAACCTCCCCACCCTTTGCTGTCCCTCCCCTAGCCCCCCAATCCTGTAATGTGAAACAGAGGTCTCCAAGCTGCTTCAATGAGTAGGGAATGCTGTCTTGGACATGGCATATCAGTGCGTAGAGAATATGAAACATTCAAACAGTTATGTTTCTTGCTGGTGTCTCCTTCACACCCTTCAGGAACAGGATATAATGGATTTGTATGATGAACCCAAGCCTGTGAAGCTGTTTCTCTTCTACCACAGTCAGAGTGGCAGAAGCTCCACCTTTGAGTCTGTGGCCTTCCCTGGCTGGTTCATTGCTGTCAGCTCCGAAGGAGGCTGTTCTGTCATCCTTACCCAAGAACTGGGGAAAGCCGACACCACTGACTTTGGGTTAACCATGCTGTCTTAAGGTTAGTTTGGGTTTGAGGTTGGTCTTCATGCAGAGGAAATCTTAGTATAATCTTAGCCTGAAATGGGTAGGGAGGATCTGCTATTGGACTTTCCACATAAGGGTATCCTGCTGCCTCCCAATATATTCATGCAGTGACCTAAGTGCTGGACTGGGCGACATGCCCTCTCCCTGGGTCCGTGTGGAAAATAGTCCAGGGAAATTGAGTGTCTTGCCATGAGCATGTGGCTGAACTATGGCACCATTACAAGAATAATAAAGAAAGCTCTACTTAACATACTTGGTAATAATACACCAAGTAAAAATGAGAGGGTGACTCTTGAATTTTAAGTCCAGGTCTCTGGATTTTCAGATACATTCCTCTGTGATAGTGTATCAAGACCTATTGGATTCTGACAAGGAGAAGCAGATATGGATGTTCCATCAGAAAGTGGAGTCCCATAAACAAGGCTGCACCGCTCCTGGGCTTGGCTCATGTCTCAGTGAAGTGATATACGCTGGTGCTGGTTTGGGTGAAGAGCTGCTGTTGTTTATGAAGCTTTCACCTAAAGTGTTATCACTGGATCTCAGAAAACATTAAACTTGTGAAATAAAAATTTTGTCATCTCAGTCACTCTTTTATGAATCAAATGGCTTTAATGGAATACCGTGGTAATAGTATTGATTCCTTACACTTATAAGGAGTTTTATAGTTTGTGAAGCAGGCTCACATAAAGGCTCTCGTTTCTAAGAGGAACCTGGAAGTTTGTTGGGGAGGGTGGTATCTTCCTAAACTTGGGTTTCTCAATGCCTCACTAATGGGGTGCGTGGGACAAATAGTGCTTCACCAGTAGAAATTTCACTCCATATTTCAGTGCACAATGCAGGTTCACAGCTAGCTGAAAAACTCCCTGTCCCCTCTGGCAAGGATTTCTGAGAGTCTCCTGTGAGTTTTTCGTGTGAACTCACACACCTAAACTGTCATGGCTCCCACTCATCTAGAGAATATTGTTTTTAATCCTCTCTTATTTTGAAGTAAGTTTTCTTCTTACAGAATATTAGTTGAAACTTTATTTCTTGCCATATTATGATTCCAAAATGGTTAATCTGTGTAGTTCTGTTGTTACGCTTACTTTCCATTATATTTTTACTTGGCCCTCAGCTTTGGAGGAAGATGTGGAAATACTGTTTACCTGAGCACGTGGATGACTTCCAGGGCCCTGCAGGCATTGCCCCAACCTCCTCATCCCATCCTGGTGCTTTCTTCCTTTCAGCATTTGAGTCACTACATTGCTGTCAGAGATTTCATTTTTTCCTGGTGACAGCCTAGCGCAGCCCAGGTTTTTCATTTCTCATGGTTCCTACAAAAAAGTACAACTGTTTCTCCTCTGCCTTTTCCTGTGTCTGTAATTTCTCTAGACCTGTGGGATATCCAGGACACTTAGGAGAGTGAAAGGGGCCTATTAATAATTACATTGGGTTAACGGACCTAAGCTGGGAGAAATGGACCAGCTCTTAGACCAACTAGGGTATCTGATTTCCTAAACTCAGGGCTGGGGAGGAATCTGGCCATCTTTAACATTGCCTGGATGTTTTCTGGAAGAAGCAATTCAAACTCTTTAGAAATGTGTGCCTACTTGTTTTTTCTCTTCCTTCCTTTCTTCGTTAATCCCTTCCTTCCTTCCTTTCCTCCCTCTCTCCCTCCCTCCTTTCTTCCTTTCTTTCTTTCTTCCTTCCTTTCTCTTTCTCCTTCCTTCTTTTCTTTTCCTTTTTCTTTCTTTCCTCTTTCTTTCTTTATTTCTCCCTTCCTTCCTTCCTTCCTTCCCTCCCTCCCTCCCTCCCTCCCTTCCTCCCTCTCTTTCTCTCTTTCTCTCTCTCTCTCTTTCTTTCTTTCTTTCTTTTTCTTTCTTCTTTCTTTCTTTCCTTTCTTTCTCAGAGTTTCACTCTTGTTGCCCAGGCTGTAGTGCAATGGCATGATCTTGGCTCACTGCAACTCCCAGGTTCAAGCAATTCTCCTGACTCAGCCTCCCAAGTAGCAGGGATTACAGGCCTGTGCCACCAAGCCCAGCTAATTTTGTATTTTTAGTAGAGACAGGGTTTTACCATGCTGGCCAGGTTGGTCTCAAACTCCTGACCTCAAGTGATCCACCTGCCTCAGCTTCCCAAAGTGCTGGGATTACAGGCGTGAGCTGCTGTGCCTGGCCTATTTTTTTATTAATAAATAAAATGTTGCATTTTTTCTTAGTATCCCTTGGATACATCCTATAATTATTTGTATTATGGCTTAATATGAGATATACCTGTTTAATAAAATTTTAAATGTACCATATTGTTAATACAGTATACTATATGCATACTCTTGTACAGTAGATCTCTAGAACTTATTTCTCTTGCTTAAATGAAGATTGTATGCATTGAAGAGCATCTCTTCATTCCTCCTTCCCTCAGTCCCTGGAAACCACTGTTCTACTCTTTGTTTCTGTGAATTTGACTATTTCAGATATTTTCTCTGTAAGTGGAATCATGCAGTATTTACCCTTTTGTGACTGGCTCATTTCACTTGGCATGATATACTCCAGGTTCTCCCGTGTTGTCCCAAATGGTTGGATTTTCTTCTTTTTAAAGGCAGGATAATATTTCATTGCTTGCATATGCCACAATTTCTTTGTCCATTTATCCATAAATGGGCATTTAGGTTGTTTTTATAACCTGGCTATTGTACATAATGCTGCAATAAACATGAGAGTGCAGAATAAATTAAAGATTTTAATGTAAGGCCAGAAGCTGCCCAAAATCTAGAACACATAGGGGGAAAGTTTCATAACATTAATCTAGGCAAGATTTCTTGGATATGACACCAAAATCACAAGGAACAAAAGCAAAAGTAGACAAGTGAGACTATCAAACTGAAGAGCTTATGCACGACCAAAGAAAAAAATCAACAGAGTGAAAAGGCAACCTATGACATGAGAGAAAATACTTGCAAACCATGTATTCTCACTTCTGATAAGAAGTTAGTATTCACAATATGTAAGAAAGTCACACAACTCAATGGGAAACAAACAAACAAACAAGCATCTGATTAAAAGTGGGCAAAGGACTTAATGAACATTTCTTCAGACATACAAATGGCTAACAGGTGTATGAAAAGATGCTTAGCATTTACTAATAATCAGGGAAACGCAAATTGAAAGCACAGTGAGATATTACCTGACACCTGTTAGAATGGCTATTACCAAAAAAAACAATGTGTTGGCGAGGATGTGGAGAAATTAAAACCCTTGTATGCTTTGGGTAGAAATTTGAAATAGTGCAGCCACTATAAAACAGTGTGAAGATTCCTCAAAATATTTAAAGTGAAGCCACCATATGACCCACAAATCTCACTTGTCATTATGCATCCCAAAGAATTAAAATCAGGATCTCAAAGAGATATCAGGACACATCCTACAATGTTGATACAGTGTTTTCATTGTCTTTATTTCAACTTCTATCTGTTTTGGTTATTATTTTCCTTTAAAATATGAATCGTATATATTATTTTTAAATTCTCAAGTGATTGGATTATTTAGGGGCTCTTTTAGAATAGTCTATGTTTATTATTGCCTATGGTTAGATGGAATGGCCTGTATGATATCAACCTTGAGCATTTTTTGATATTTCCTTTGTGGCTTTGTGTATTAAAAATAAATTTTCCATGCAAACCTAAGAAAAATTAACACTGATTTTCAGGTATAAATTTATATATATATATAAAATTTTATTTATATGTAATATATTATACAATATGAACATGTAATATTACATAGAATTATACATATATATTTTAATATGTTAACATTAATAGGTACATACCATATAACATATATGTATTTATATATTTAGAAATTGAATTTTGTTAACTATTTGCTCTTTGTATTTTTAATTCTTATATTTTTTTCTCTTGATCTATCAGTTGCTCATAGGAAGTATTAAATTACCTAACTATGACTGTATTTTTAATCAAATTATGTTATTATTTTATACCATTTGCTTAGACTACTTTAATTCTAAGTTTTTTTGGTACCTAATGGTTCATATATGCCATATCTTCTTGTTGCTTCATATCTTTTATGCCAGTGAAATATTCATCTTCAAACCATTACCGATGTTTTTCTTAACTTCTTGGTTGGCTGTGTATACCATTAATTCATTACTTGAAGAATACTTTTTTTTTGTTTTTTTTTGCATTTTAACGTCTCTGAAACCTAGTTGCATGTTACTACAATGAATGGCATCTTACAGTATTGTCAGCCAAGTGGCAGTCATGACATAGTGGTCATTGCCTATGCATGTGCAAATACGGTTGGTTTTCTGATGCTGTTATTGGACAAATGTTCCCCATCTGATGTTTCATTCAGTAAATGATCAGGAAAAACCATTCATTGAAGGAATATGATTCTGGTTGTTGGTGATAAACCTTCTAATGGCACATCCTGTAAATTAAAAAAGGTAACAGAATCAAAAGTTGCTGAATGGAGGTCAGCCGCTTGGAATGATGTCTGGAGACAAGGGTAGATAACTTGTTAAGAAATGTATCACCAGTCTTCTTGCTGGAACAGGAGAGTTTTACAGGAAACAAACATAAGTGGTTCTGAGTCAGAAGTGATCAAGCAGAAGCACACTCAAAATGTAAGAAGTTTTAGGGCTGGGTGTAGTGGCTCATGCCTGTAACCCCAGCACTTTGGGAGGC
Source organism: Sapajus apella (assembly GCF_009761245.1). Classification (NCBI taxonomy): domain Eukaryota; kingdom Metazoa; phylum Chordata; class Mammalia; order Primates; family Cebidae; genus Sapajus; species Sapajus apella. Next base: position 14,062,161 of record NW_022436992.1, on the reverse strand, counting down.
TGAAGAGAGTGGATCACTTGAGGTCAGAAGGCCAGAAGGTTGAAACCAGCCTGGCCAATGTGGTGAAACCCTTCCTCTACTAAAACCACAAAAATTACCTGGGCATGTCTGTAATCCCATCTACTCGGGAGGCTGAGGCAGAATAGCTTGAACCCGGGAGGTGGAGGTTGCAGTGAGCCAAGATCACACCACTGCACTCCAGCCTGGATAACAGAGCAAGACTTCATCTCAAAAAAAAAAAAAAAAAAAAAAAAAAAAAAAAAAGTAAGAAATTTTATGAATACCTTAATAGACTAATCTCATTTATATTTACCTTTTTATGAATGAAAAAGAATATTAGATTATACACATATGTCCTTAAAACAGCTCCGTTTATATATACAATTCTAAGAAAGTACTGTATTGTAATTGGGCAATTTTTTTCCCTTTTTGGTAGTACGTAAAATAATTGTACATCTTACAATCTATGGCATTTTCAAGTCAATGTAACATGATATTGTCAACTGCTTTTTTTGCGTTAACATTTGCTTAACATATATCTTCATCAATCCCTCCATTTTCAGTCTTTTTGAATTATTTTCCTTTACACATTTATCTCTTATCAATAGCATATAACTGGTGTGTGTGTGTGTGTGTGTGTGTGTGTGTTTGTGTATGTGTGTTGGTTTAATAAGTCATCTGATAGTCTTTGTATTTGTATTGAATTTGGCCCATTCACCTTTATTTTGATGACTGGTATGCAGAATTAAATATGACATCTTTTCTGTATTTTTTGGTTGGTCCTATTTTATTTATTTTGCTTTTCTTTTCATTTTCTTCTGATAGTTGAATCTGATATACTTTGGAGTATTGTTGTAATCTATACATAAACCTACCCACTAGTAAGTTCTCGCTTGTTAAGTAATTAGTGTTTTAATGCAGAAATTATGTTATATTACATGTCATGTCATTATAGTACAGGAGTGTTTTGGTGACATATGGGATATTAATTTCGATTTTAGGTGAACGCATTATTTTTTCCATTTGATATAGTAAAACATATGCCTCAGTATCTGAAAATTTGCTGTCCAACATGGTTTCAGGATTAGATTAACCAATTGAGTTTCTGCTTTGTGAATTGCTTGTTCATTGCATTTGCCCATTTTCTTTTCCTGATGGTATCATGTCTTTTCTTTTTCTTGTTTGTTTGTAGAAATTTATCATATATTTTCAGTCTTAATTCACTATTTGTTTTAGTTTTAATATGTCTTCAACCTTACCTACTTAATCTTCTGAATAGTCATCTTGGATTTATTCCTCTGCATTTGGAGTGCTTCCTTCGACAGGTGTTTCAGAAGTGGGATTTGCCGGACAGAGCTTTTGAGCCTAGGGAGCTCCTGGAGAACAGCTTTTTTTTTTTCTTCTGTATGCTGATAATTCCCAGAAAGGTGACTTTTAGGGGCCTGGTAGGTTAAAGAGGGAACAAGATCATCAAGAATTAAGGTAGCCTATAATAAAATTGCAGTTTGGAAAGGAAAAAAAAAGTTAAGGAAAAGCAGAGTGATTTAGGGCACAGGAGGTGAATAACTCAGTGTCTAAGAGAATAAGCAAGAGAGCACAGAGATACAAATGAATTTAAAGACAGAAGTAGGGTGATACTAATGTAGCTGGCCTATGTGATTTTGTTCTGTTGAGTGAATAATGTGCTGAGTGTATTATCATTCATAACCACAATATCCACCCTGAAAATTGTTTCTCCTTTATAGAAGAGAAATCTGGGACTCAGAGCTGTGAAGAGACTTGACTGAATCCATATAGCTAGAAGGGGGCAACTCCAAAGTTTGGACTCTCAGGTGCTGAATATAAACCTTATACATTGTAGGCAATAGTAATCACAAGTATTTTCCATTGAAACCCCCTTAATTTCCAGGCACTGGGAAATGCTGGGAGCCAATGCTTCAGGCTTCAAAAAGATGCTTCTCTCTTTTGGACTTCTAAATGAGAGATTTTGAGTCTATCTTTAGGGACCAGGAAATTATATTACATGACATGTCATTATACTACAAGATTATTCTGGTGATATACGGGGTATTAATTTGGATTTAGGTGAACTTCTTATTTTTTCCATTTGATATAGTAAAACATATGCCTCAGTATCTGAAAATTGACCTTCCCTGGACTCTGAGGTACAGAGGCTTGTTAGGTAGAGCCAACTTTGTTCAGCCCTAGGAGGTGTGATCTTGATCCCAGGGAGTGCCCATGTTCAGCTGGAGCAGCATCCAGGAACCTGGCTTGGGAAAGTCCCTCAAAATGTTGATGTCATTCCATTTTTTTATTTTTACTGTCCGGGATTTCCCTCACCTTCTTTCCTTGAGTATCTCTAAGCAGTCTGACCTGTGCTGCCATTGTTATTTCCCCATCCAAAGCCTCAACAGGAAACAACTTTCTAGAGAGAGAAGCCTTCACATGCTCCTTTGCCTAAAGGAGCACAGGCGCTATTAGAGAAACCACATGTCCACTGGAACATGGAGACCCCAACCCAAACTCGTGTTTGGACTCCTTGGTCTGGTTCATGCTGGAAGCTGCTGGCCTCTGCTTCCAAGCTCACTGCTGGCCCTTTGGCCTGGCCCTGGCCATCAATGAGGGTCTTTGCTTGTGCTGGAATCAAAGGGACAGCTGCTTTTTGTTGGGCAGTGAGGTAGTGGGATCGTACTCTGTGCTCCCAAATGGAGACACTGCGTTTAGAAAGTAAAAACATGAGGCTGGAATAACAAGGCATAGATAAAGCCTACTGTGGGAATTCAGGAGCATTGTTGTCTGATCTTCCCATTTTTCATGAAAACCTTGACTACAATTTTTTAAAAAACACTCTAAGGACTGAACAAAACCCATCTGCAGGCTATATAGTCCAAATCTACTCCTAAAAAGACCCTAACCTTCTCTAGCTTTACAGATATGATTTACCAACTCTTTAAAAGCAGATAGTGTCCTTAATTTACAAACTCTCCAGAACCTAAGAAATGAGAAAAAGTTCTGTAACTTATTCCATTTGTAGCATTTCCTTGATACCAAACCCACTCAAAGATTGTAGAGATGGGAATCTTCCTCCTCTTATTTCTACATCCTTCCTGGCATTCCTATGTTGGTCCACATGGATGGGAAATCTTTGTCCTTTCTGAGATGGTGATGTTGAAGGAAACTCTTCTACTTCTTTCTACCTCCAGGAGAGGAGAAGTAGCTCCTTGGCTTAGCAAGATGTGGATATTTGCTAAACTACCAGTTGGGTAGGGGCTAAGAGGGCAGATTCTACACTGAGGCTGTCTGGAGCAGCTTGGAGTTTGCCTTCCACTCAGCCTTACTCTCTTGGTTCTGCTGAAGAGTGATGGATTATTACAGTGGCTGGAGAATGTGAAATTAGAGTTAGTGGGCATAGTTTTGGCTCCAAAAGTCTAGATTGAGGTGAAGACTAGAAGGCACCTCTCACTTCCCTAACCCAGCCGTAACACTAATAAGGCTCTGCTATGATTTTGATTTTGCCATCAACATAGTTTCTAAATGTTTGAATGTGAATGGAGATTGAAAGGAGGCAAACCTTCAAAATTTAATGTCAGGTCCATGAGGATAGCCATATTTTCCCCTTTTCATTTACCACTATGTCCCCAGAACTTGGAACAGTGTAGGTGCTCAAAACATATTTGTTGAATACGTACAATTACTGATCTTGACACTTCTTTGTGATGAACCCAAGCTTTGTTGGTTGGGGCTCAAACTACATGGTGAGTTTGGAGAAGCCATTGCTAGTGGCTTTGGCCTTGGTCAGTTAGCTGTGGCTTTTATTATGGCCACACTGCTATTATAGGCATAGATAAAACTGACATTAGAGAACTAGAGCTTTAATCTGCAAAAATTTAACCTGCTAGATTGTGCAAGCAATAGAGGACATTAGTGTATGGTTTTTGATCTTTTGATGGTTGGTATTAGATATTGGAAGGTAATCAGGAATCTTCTACTTGTAAGTGACTCAAACTAATAAGGTAGTTAACTGATCAGTTCTTTTACTGCATATTTATCTACCTTCTTTCTTATTGATAACTCAAGTGTTGTTTTCTTGCCCCTAATTCACATTAGATCATCAACAACATTAAAATAAACTTGACCTAAGTGAGAGACAAAGATTCTCAGTTACAAGCTTACAGAGCCTTTTACATTTTCTCTTCTGAAGAATAAAGAAAACTGAAGTTGAGGGAAGGGTAGGGCAGATATGTATGCTGATGGAAATTGAAAAGAAAGGATGGGTGGAAGGGTGTAGGGATCTCTGAAATGGACTTGCATTCAGGTTTCTCAATGAAAGAGATTCAGGGGATAAACTGTCTTTGAGTGTCACAGGGGTAAACTCCCCCTCTACCACCCTTTGAAAACCCACCATTCAATAGTCCTGGGTCTGAGGACAGTCACCATGACTCTTGCTTAAGAAAGCAACAAAAGCATCAACATCTCTTTGAATATTAGAGTATCACACAGGTTGGAAAAAAAAGTCATAGTAACTAGTGCTTCAGAGACTGGAACAGGGGGAGTAACACTGCTCGTGCTCTTTCTCCTTTTACCGATATTGTATTTCGTGTGTGTGTGTGTGTGTGTGTGTGTGTGTGCGTGTTGGCCTTACTTTTTCCATGCTACAGATAGATAAGGAATTAGCCTACCTCCTTGCAAGGTTTAGGAAACCCACATTGTTTGGTAAGTGCCTTCTGATACTGATTGAACAGAAATCTGTTGTCTTGTGTGTTCTCCTGTGGTTCTTAGATTTAAGCAAAGAACATCATATCCCTCAATCCAGGAGAGCAAGTAAAATACCTGAGGGCATCTCTTGAGTCCTTCTGTGGTCTCTCCTCATCTTCTTTCTCTTTCACCCCCACAATGTTCTCACTCCTCTGTCAGAGGGCACAGGTGGTGTGATGTAAGGTGGGCTGGCTGCTGTCTATCTCTTGCTCATGCTCAGTGCCCCTAGGATAACTGGGAAGCTGATATTTATAAGCACAGCCCAGGATTACATTGTGTTTTTTATCACCATCTTCCTATAGATTCTTTTTCTACATTAAGCTGTTTACAGGACTCACATTCTTTGTAGCCCTTCTCAGAAAACCTGTGTACTGTGTATCCAAGTTCATTGTTGCAAGTCTCTCATGGCCACACTTGAGGCCATCTTGTGCTTAGTCTTGACCTTGTCAGAGAAAACATTTGCAATGGTGAACTTCCCTGGGCTCTTTCTCTTGTGCCCCTCTGCAGTTGTGGATATACATAAATACATGTGGGAAAAGGCTTGGACAAAGTGCAAACCCTCAGATTGTGCACTGAGCCCTGCAAGAGGGAGGCAGTGGATACTGGCTAGAAGCTCCTGGGAACACTGTTGGTTATGTTTCATTTCTGTAGCCATCTCCTCCCGAGTGGATGCCCTTGTATCATTACAGTCCCCTGGGGTCATATTGGCATATGGGAAAGAGGAGAAGGAATTGAGACAGGGAAGCTTCCAAGCAGCCTTTCTATGTTTTTCTTCTCCATATTCTTTGAGAAGCTTTGTAGTTCCTTGGACCCTTCTTGAAGTTGAGGGCTTCCCTGGCCATGATAATGCAAGATTCTCCCTGACACACTTTGGTATCAGTGGGAAGGTGCTAATACATGAAATGAAAATTAATTTGCTTCAACAACTTATTCTGAGAAACTGCTATGTAGGAGGGAAGATTTGGTATCTAAAGGAAGTGCATAAATGAAAGAGATACAATTCTGCCTCTGTGGACCTAGAATTTGGTTGAGGAGAAGAGAGTAAATTGGCCAAGATAAAGAGAAGAAGCTATAGCACAAAGCCTAAAAAAATAAATGTCCCATGAGAAGGCAAAAATGCTATGGACCTCACAGAAGATAAGATGTTGCCTTTGGTTGAGAAGATGAGGAGAGTCCCCTAAACAGTTGGAAGGGGTTTAGGATGTTAGTAAGAAATAGGCAGGTGAGATGCACAGCAATGAAAGTGTTTGAGATATGTGCAAAGTCATGAGCAGGGACAGAGAGGGAAGAAATCCAATGTGTTGGAGGTGGCTAGTAAAGAAGAGAAGTTGGTTAGAATCTGCCTTAGCCTAGGTTTATACCAGAAAGCAGAGCCTGAGACAACAATTTGCATGCAAGATGATGACAAGTGACCCTAGGGAACATAAGGAGGGGCTGGGGAAATGGAAGCAGGGAAATGAGGTAAGTCAGTTCAGGATGTGTTCTTGAACTTAGCCCTGCCATTGGTGATTATGTCTCAATACTGCTGGAATCCCCTGATGAATCATGAAGATTGGATGCATTTCAGAATTGTCCACCTGTAGAATGGATAAGAGAAATTTCCCCTCTCGCACTCTCATTCCCCATTGGTCAAGGGTTCCCATGGAGCAGCTCCCTCTCATGTCCAGGTTTATGCATGTGTGAATTCCAACTTAGGTTCCAGCAAGTTTCCTTCCCCAAGTTATCTTGGGAGCCCTGGAGCAGGAAGAGAGAAATGCTCAATGTTGCTGAGACAATACACTGCCGGGTTACACCTCCTCAAAGCTTGTTGCATGGCAATGACTGGAGGAAAAGTTCTGCTAACAGCATGTAAGGTGGGGTTCAAGGAGTATCCCAAACAGAATCATGGGCACTGAAGCAATAAGAGATAATACCAGAAGCATAGGTTTTGGGACAAATTATGCCTGGTTGAGAAATTTGAATTTAGCAGTAGATATCCATTGCAAGACCCAATACATCTACTTGTCATGTGCAAAAAAGGACAAGGTCTCTTGAGAGAAGGCAGCCTGTTATGCTCGTGTTCATGCTCAAGAAATTACAGTATATTTTTTGCAGTCTACATGGTCTTAGTGGATTTGCAGATTATATTACAAACTTTAATTAAAATAACCCTTACAAAATGGACAACTGGATTAAAAGTATCCCTACAAAGAAGCTGTAGATTGAATGTATGCTACCAAATTTCCAGAAAACATGAATAATAACAATATATCATAGCTGATGCGCCTCCTTCCAAATACTTTATAAAGTAAAAACAAAAAAACATTCCATTCTAGAAGTTGTCTGAAAGAACTGAAAACCAATATAAATGATTTTTTGAAATATGGATTGATTTACATTCACCATGGTTAACAATTGATCTTAACCAAAGTACGGTTGACCCTTGAACAACATGGGGGTAGCAGTACAGTCAAAAATTCATGTATAACTGTTGACTTCCTAATAACTGAACTAATAACCTCCTGTTGACTAGAAGCCTTGGCAATAACATAAACAGTCAATTAACACACATTTTGCATGTTATATGTACTATATACTGTATTTCTACAATAAAGTATGCTAAAGGAAAGAAAATGCTATTAACTTGTAAGGAAGAGAAAACATTTATTATTCATTAAGTGGAAGCAGATCATCATAACAGTCTTTATGCTCATCATCTTCACATTGACTGAGAGAAGAAAGAGGAGGGGTTCTTTTGCTATCTCAGGGGTGAAGAGGCAGAAGAGGTGGAGGAGTTAGAGGAGGAGGCAGGAGAAGCCGGGACATTTGGTGTAACTTTTATTGAAAAAAAAAGTCGTTTTTAAGTGGACCAGTGCAGTTCAAAATCATGTTGTTCAAAGGTTAAGTGTATACACTGTGTGTCAAATTATTAACTAAAGACATTAAGAATCCCTTATGATTATGAAGACATGCAAACTTTCACATTCATCTCATTCTTTAGCTTTGTCTTTGGGGTAGGTATTATAATGTTTATAATACACATGCAAAAAATTAATGCATCCTATTCTTTTACTGAAAAAATTGTATGAACAAAAATGTCACAGATCCACAACTTTCCACCATGGATTCACAGAAGGAATAGGAATGGATGGTTGTATCAAGCAGCATTTTGAGGTTTGATTAAACTGGGCGTGGTAGCTGAGTGGTTGGTGGGGTAAGATCAAGAAAGGATGGAAAGTGATTCTTAGTCATTATCCTGGGATAATGACATTCAAGTGAGGGTCTTGGTGCAGAAATGGATGTTTGGAGGAGGTGGTGGCTTTTGGAAGAATAAGGTAAGCTATGGATGGGTTGAACTGCTGGTGAACTCAGTTGCATGACGACCTGTTAAGATGACTCTGACAGCTTAATTCTCTAACCTGGAATCAGCCACCCACAGCTTAGGCTGAATTTAATTCACAGAATATAAGTAGAAGTTAGTGTTATTAGTTTTGTTCCTCTCCTGGGTTAGAATGATGGGCTGTCCTGATGTGGAGGAGGGGGCTATGAACCAGCCAGGGTAAGAGACTAACTGAAATAGAGAGGTGGAGCCTTCTTTATTGTGGAAAAAGAGAAAGGGCTTCTCTACTTTGTTCTCCATGTATAGGTCCATGATATTTTTCTCCTGGGGGTGGAAAAGAGGCTTGTTAGAGAGGAGGGTGGGAGGAGGAAGCTAAAGTAACTCAGCTCTGAGTGTACAACAGGAGAGTCACTGCTGCCCCCAAAGGAAGGGACAGAGGCTCGGGACACAGGCAGATGAAGCAGGGCATCAGGCAGTTAAAACAGGGAATTCACTGGGTTCCCATGGCCTAGCTCCACCCAGGATCCTCTGACACAAGGTGCTTCTGACTCTTTGAAGTATCATTGTCTTCTCTGGAATAGAGGGAGGTTTAAACCTCTTTTTGGTGCTTTTAGTATGCATTTATCTGCAGGTTAAGGCCAGTCTTGCTGTATTCTCAACCCCCAAATGGCCTCATGCATTACAACTTTCATCAATAGCAGAAGGACTAGCTTCATAACTACAATATTGCCTTGGTAAGATTTGTGTGTTTATGGTACACAGACTATAAACACGTAATCTGCAAAATTCACATTAACAATCTCTTTTTGTCTCCTCTGCTGTGCAGCAGCCTTTGCTTTAGTGAGAGCATCCTATCATCTTAGAGGGTTTCCAGAAGGTAGTTAATCAGAACTGAGAATGGAGAAACTACTGTTCTTTGGCTTTTCTGAAACATTCCTGTAAGTGTGTTTGCTATCTTTCAGAGGATCTATGCTCTGACATTAAAAAAAGTGTTATCTCCATTCCAAAGGCAGCATTTATAGATTTGGGGATAAGCCAAGTCAGAATTATTTTCTTACTTTGAATAATCCAGAATTGCAAGAATATTACTTTTATTCAGCAACATATTGAATGAAATCAAAAGTTCATTCGATGGTACTTCTCTCATTAGCTGCACAATGACTCACCTTAAGCTGCAAATTAGGCTTGCCCTGAATTTCTGCACAGAAGAGACAGAGCTCTTTTCCCTTGATTCCCAGGTAAACTACATTACCCTTTTTCTCATCACCAAATTCTGTGTCTCTACAGGCTATTAAATCAAGAGTGACTGGAAACACAAAGGAAAATGAAGGTGTTAGGCTCCAAGTAGCATGAAGTTTCAGTCTTTCTGGTCTGACACTTAGTTACTCCTCCCAGGCAGGGAATAGTGACAGGCTTCTCCCAGACAGGCTCTTTCTATTAGCTATGTGGCAGGCACCCTCCATCACCCTCCTCAAACCCATTTTGTTTTTCTTCCTTAATGTCAGAACCCCAGTTGTCACCAGAACACATTGCTTCCCAAAAATAAAGGTAAAATTTCCTACCACCCTTGCAGCAAAATGTGGTCATATGCTTAAGATGTAGCCCATGAGATAAATGTGGGGAGCTTATATCTCATGGGCTACCACGGGAGATGGGATGGGAGCTACACAGATAAAGTGAGAGGAAGCAGTGAGAATGTAATGGCAGTGGTCCAGGCAAGAGATGATGTTATCTTAGAAATCAGGCATGTTTTGCACACAGACCTAGCAGTCTTTGCTAATAGATTGGATGGAGAGTGAGGGAAAGGAGGAATCAAGGAAGCCTCCTGTATTTCTGGCTCAAGGAAATGAAGTGGATGGAAGTGCCACTAACAGAGATTATTAATGGTTTTGAGAAGACAGACGCATAGTTCCACTTAGGATACATGAATTTAGAGGTTTCTGAGAGAACCTCAAAAGGATGTGGATAAACTATTCAGAGGAGATAACGTGTTTGAAGTGTAAATGGCAGAGTGAATGAGCATAGGGGTGATTCATCAATCCAAAAAACCAGCTCATTACCCATTTACAGGGCTCATAAATGATTCCTGAGGAATGTCATCATTTGGAGATTTCAGAGATAAAGAAGATTCATAAAGGAAAATGCAAAAGAGGAGCCAGTGAACCTCATGAGAAGGAATGTTCTTATAGAAGGAGAAGATGTAGAGTATTCAAGAAGGAAAGAGTTCATTACACCAATGAGCTGAGGGCCAAATAGAATGGGGACCAAGAAGCATCTGAAGTATTTGAAGGTCATGGGTGAGATAGGAGGTTGGGGGAGTAGTCAGAGTAATCCAGACATTAGAATGTTTGGATGTAAGGATGACTAGGAGGTAAAGCAGATGCAAACTATCCAGCCAGCTCTCATGAAGTTTGGCTGTGATTGGCGTAAGAAAATGTGTTGATAGGAATAAAATGTGGGAATCAAGAAGGTTTTGGCAGTAAGATTGGCGATATTAGATTACAGCATGTCTGACGGCGATAGAAAGGGTCCAGTAAACAAAGGTGGAATTTGCAGGGAAGCAAGGAATTAAATCAAACATTGATGTTCCGGAGAAAGGGAAAGAAGCTGAGATGGACTGCCTTTTGATGGGAGGAAGGACTGTTTCCCCATTATTAGAAAAGAGGATGCCAACTTAGAAAGCTGTGTAGGTTTGGTGGTGGAAAGACGATGGAGTTTGAATCTCAGGACATAGGTAGCCAGGTTTGGAAACTGAAGGAGAGAAACTCCAAGGGGAAGGTCAGCTGTTGCTTGAATGGATAAGCCCATCTAATCTGAAGATATTTTCTTTAAGTAAGAGGAGCTGTCAACTCCTTGCACCGTCATTTATAGATATGAGATTTCCTTTGTCAAAATGAATCATAGTGCCATTTCTCACTTGACCTTCCTGTGGTCATTGGGCTGGTGCCTAGAAGTGGGCAAGGTCCAGGGCCAGCCTTGTGCAAGCTCAGCCTCATTCCTGGTGAAGCTGGCATCCCCTCAAGAAGCAACAGTGGGCTTGATTGTCACTCACCAGGCTTAACACTTCTGTTAAGAGGAGGTGCTATTAAAGAATTTCCACTCAGGACCCACATCATCTTTTGAGAATCATGAATAACATAGGATTTGGGTGCTACCTCCACTGCCAGATGACAAAAATGCACCTAATACATGTGAAGTTATCAACTTCAGGACTCCAGTTGCATCCTGGTGTTAATGGTTTTTGAGTTTCTGGAGAGAGTCTCATTGCTCTGAGAAGTACTGGCAATAAAGATAAATAGAGGGGAGATAGGGCAGGGGCCCGTTTGTGAATCACAGCATCTGAAAGGATCTATATGCAATCACAGTCCCAAGATTCACCTTTTTCTAGGGCTACTAGTGACTTGTCCTTTGCTGAATGATAAAATGTCTAGGTGGTAACAAAACCCCATAATATTTAAATTAGTTATCAGTATGTTGTTTTTTAAAAATCCTCTTATCAAAATAAACAAGGAATTCTAAATACAGATAACAACAAAAGAGCTAGATGCCCTGAGATTTTCGAAGGCTGTTTTATGAACTGAGTTTATTATTATTATTATTATACTTTAAGTTCTTGGGTACATGTGCAGATTGTGCAGGATTGTTACATAGGTATACACGTGCCACGGTGGTTTGCTACATCCACAGCCCTGTCACCTACATTAGGTATTTCTCCTAATGTTATCCCTCCCCAATCCCCCAACCCTTTGCTCCCTCTCCCCTAGCTCCCGCAATCCCCCCAACAGGCCCCAGTGTGTGTTGTTCCCCTCCCTGTGTCCATGTGTTCTCATTGCTCAACACCTGCTTATGAGTGAGAACATGTGGTGTTTGGTTTTCTGTTCTTGTGTCAGTTTGCTGAGAATGATAGTTTCCAACTTCATCCATGTCCCTGCAAAGGACATGAACTCATCCTTTTTATGGCTGCATAGTATTCCATGTGCCACGTTTTCTTTATCCAGTCTATCACTGATGGGCATTTGGATTGGTCCCAAGTCTGCTATTGTAAACAGTGCCACAATGAACATATGCATGCTTGTGTCTTTAGGATAGAATGATTTATAATCTTTTGGGTATATATCCAGTAGCAGGATTGCAGGGTCAAATACCATCTCTGTTTCTAGATCCTTGAGGAATTGCCACATTGTCTTCCACATGGTTGAACTAATTTACCCTCCCACTAACAGTGTAAAAGCATTCCTGTTTCTCCACATCCTCTCCAGCATCTGTTTTCTCCAGATTTTTTAATGATTGCCATTCAAACTGGCATGAGATGATATCTCCATGTGGTTTTGATTTGCATTTCTCTAATGACCAGTGATGATAAGCATTTTTTCATATGTTTGTTGGCTGCATAAATGTCTTCTTTTGAAAAGTCTCTGTTCATATCCTTTGCCCACTTTTTGATGGGGTTTTTTTCTTGTAAATTTTTTTAAGTTCTTTTTAGATTCTGGATATTAGCCCTTTGTCAGTTGGGTAGATTGCAATTTTTTTTTCCCATTCTGTTGGGCGCTGGTTCACTCTAATGATGTTTCTTTTGCTGTGCAGAGGCTCGTAAGTTTAATTAAATCCCAATTGTCTATTTTGGTTTTTGTTGCCCTTGCTTTTGGTGTTTTAGTCATGAAGTCCCTGCCTATGCCTATGTCCTGAATGGTATTGCCTAGGTTTTCTTCTAGGGTTTTTATAGTGTTAGTTCTTATGTTTAAATCTTTAATCCATATGGAATTAATTTTTGTATAATGTGTAGGAAAGGGGTCAGTTTCAGCTTTCTGCACATGGCTAACTAGTTTTCCCAACACCATTTATTAAACAGAGAATCCTTTCCCCATTGCTTGTTTTTGTCAGGTTTGTCAAAGATCAGATGGTTGTAGATGTGTGGCATTACTTCTGAGGCCTCTGTTCTGTTCCATTGGTCTATATCTCTGTTTTGGCACCAGTACCATGCTGTTTTGATTACATAGTCTTGTAATGTAGTTTGAAGTCAGGTAGTGTGATGCCTCCAGCTTTGTTTTTATTGCTCAGGATTGTATTGGCTATGTGGGCTCTTTTTTGGTTCCATATGAAGTTTAAGGTGTTTTTTTCCATGAACTGAGGGTTTTAGCAAAAGTTAATATGTTTATAGCTTAGCAAATGATAGGGGTCTTTCCATCCTATTGTCTTCGATGAGGTCGTGTGGAGATATTTCCAAGCTAGTTTGCAATTCACTGCTTATGTGGGTTCATGATGTCTTCAGAGCCTTTTGTGAGGAGGACAAGGTAGATCAGATGGTGGGAAGGAGTTTGTCAATGGTTGGCCATGTGAGAGAAGGAGAGAAGAAAAATGTTATCCTTTTTTTCTCCTCTCCACCTAAAATTTTACTGTAAAAATTCTTTAGAGAGAACTGCCCTGAGAGCCTCTCCCACATGAATATTTGAGAATAAGGATGGGCACAGCATATTTCGAGGTGAGAAAACCCTGAATGGAAGCTCCCATATCTGCTGTGGCTGGCATAGTCCTGTTTCTCCAGGCTGTGATGGTCTTGGCATACATTCCATTCATCACATATGGCATTGTTAGGAGATTCCAACACATCACCACAGGCACCTTCTAGTGCTCTGAGTCTCATGAGTTGAGAGGAAGGAGGGAGTGTGTGTGTGTCTCCATTTTAGCTCTCCACACAGTGGGTTAATCTATACTTTTCCTGACTTCAAGCTGAACACTCCTAAGTAATTGGTAGCTAGCCTGCCTCACTGAGCCCATCTTCCTCCATTCCTCAACTAAAGAGGGATCTGTAAGGATCCTGCACATGGCCGTTGATGGGCCCCATGAGGTGCTTTGACTATTAGGGGTCATCTGCCTCCTTCTAATTACGTCACCATAACAGCCCCCAAGAATATCACAGACCCTCCATAATGAGAATCAGTTGTTCACAACCCTCCTTCCCTCAGGGTCCTTGATGTCTGACTCAATAGTTGTTCCTACACGGTGGGTAAGCAGATCACCAACCTGCACCCTTGTAAGCAGCCCTTTGACAAGACTCCCAGAGGCACCCTAAGGCTAGACACACAGAAGTGAAAGAAGTTCCCCACACCTGGCTTCTGAGCAGCAGATTACCTTTAGCAAGAGATGCTCTTATCCCCAGTTCAAAGTCAAGGCTCTACCTGCATGAAAGTGTTCTGAAAACTGTTCCAGGACTCCCAAGCCCCTTAGTGACCAAGGAAAGAGCATCCTCTCCTGCCCTTGGGTGTGTTCACTTTGTCAAGAAAGCTGATAGGGCCCGAAGGTCTTGTGAGGCTCTGGATGAGTGATAGTGGAGCAACACAAGTATAACTGGTCTGTGCTTCCTGACTAATAAGAGCAGAACCAACATCAGAAAACAGCAATGAGGAAATGGAGATTAGACCAGATGGTGAGTTGAGGAGAATGCCTTTACTGGTCTTCCTTGGAGGCAGAGGTGTGACTTTCTTTACTCACTAAACTGCATGAAGCCATTGCTGTGTTTCCATCTGATGTTAGGCCAATCACAGTACTCCTTGCAAAAGTTTTACACACCCACTGTGTCACATTCATATTGTACAAATATTGAGAGCTTATTCTGTTTCTGATAAAGTTGTAAGAGCTTTACCTGAATAAGTTTTTAATCTTCACACACAACTCCTCAGGGGCCATTAATCTTATTTCTCATGTAAGAAAACAGAGGCTCTGAGGGATGACAGAACATGCCCAAAGTCATACAGCCACTAAGAAATGTAGCCAAGTTAGAAGCCAAGTCTCTCTATTCTGAACCATTATGTGACAAGCCTTCTGTGAGTCATAGTCTCCTGCATGCTGCACTAGCTGGAACACAGGTCTTGCTTTCAGTTGTGGATACTGAAAAATCTATAATGCGTCCAGGAGAGGAGAGACTCCCAGTGCCAGCAGAGCCTAAAGAAACTGGGTGGTCACATTCTTTGGAAGAATTTGGCAGAAACTCCCACCCCGACTCAGAACTTTTAGACACTTAAACTTTAGAAGACTGAAGGCTCTCATGACTCCATGCAAATAAGCCAGTGGTTGGCAGAAGGGTTGAAATCATGACATTTTCTCCAAGGGATCAATGTTTCAAGTGATGGGATGTCCAACCCTCAAAAGAATTTGAACCTGGGAGCTATTTAGTTCCTGTGAGCACCTCATGATGGAGACAGGCAGGGTGACACTGATGGTCACACTGTCCAAAAAAACTACACGCACTGTGTACTGAAATCAAAGGAAGCCAGACTGTACCAGAAGTGTGGGAACCCCTCCCTCTGGAAACCTAAAGACAGTTCTGCAAGAACTCTGCCTTTTCTATCCTTTCCTACGCTTGTTCTTGGCCCCCAACATCTCAGCACTGCTAGGGGAACATGATCCATGTGCCTATACCCACCATCCTGAGAAGCTCTTCTGAAAAAAAAATAAATAAATAACAAGAAAGTTGTGAAGTTTGACTGGGATATTGTTAGAGGACCTCATATCCAGTGAGAAAAAAGCAAGTGAATATAGCAATATCGAAAGTAGAAATTAAAGAAGAAAAGGAAAAAAAGAGAGAAATATTTTGATTTTTATGCCTAGATGACTTGATGGTTAATAGATGGGTTAGCTAAATAAATGAGTTAGCTAAGGAAATAGATTAAGAAGAGGACAATGCCAGGAATCACAAAATAGTGGCTGCACCCAGGGAGGGGGTTTGAAGATTCTCAGGATGAAGCTGTGTTTCTGGTATAGAGAATGCCTTTCCTGACTGGATCGAGGATTGGGATAAAAGAAGGGAAGTGGTTTGGTGGGGAAGACATGAAGACATACCAGGCTCTGTTGTTTGTAATTTTGCACTTTTTGATTCTTTTTTTTTTTTTTTTGAGAGAGAGTCTTGCTCTGTCGCCCAGGCTGGAATGCAGTGGTATGATCTTGGCTCACTGAAACCTCCTTCTCCCAGGTTCAAGCAATTTTCCTACCTCAGCCTCTCAAGTAGCTGGGATCACAGGCATGTGCCACCACACCTGGCTAATTTTTGTATTTTTTGTAGACACGAGTTTCACCATGTTGGCCAGCCTGGTCTTGAACTCCTGACCTCAAGTGACTCACCTACTTTGGGCTCCCAAAGTGCTGGAATTCAGGCATGACCACTGTACCTGGCCTGATTCTATATTATTTTTACACTTGGTCTTAGCCAAAAGGCCGAGAAGCGATCTCTATATTATTTTTAAAGCAATATGCATGTCTTGTTGTGAAAAAGATGAAAACTAGTTACTCACATTCTGTGCCCTCATTTTATTTATCATCTTGATGTTTTTTTTCACCAAATGGGTGCTGAGTCTCCTTTATGGAGATAAATATAGGAAATTTAGGAGGGTTTATTCAATCACACAACATGTCATCCTTCCTCTTTTCATTCAGAAAGGAAAATTAAATATCTGACGAATGCAGCCGAGGGCACCAACTCTTGATATGAAGCTCAGTTTTCATTCCCAGGTTGGAGTTTCTGACTCAGTCTCTGTCCTTCCTGGTGACAAAGTCAGTAATGAACAGGAATTTCCTCCTCCTGCACCCAGGAAGAACACATTTCTGTGGGTGCCAAAATAGCTCAATTCCTGGATAGGCCACACTCAGGCTTTCAGAAGCCTGTGAACCATAGAATGAGTAAGCATTTGATCCTGCCCAGAGCGGCTCATCCTGGTTCTTTAGGCTGAGAGCCCAGATGCTCCTTTACTGGTGTGGTGGAAGGTGGATGGTGTCAGCGGCCCAGCCTTGGTGATTCAGCCAGTCCGAAGGGACTGCATTGGGCCAGAAAAAATCTAGGTCATCACTGCCCTATGTAGCCTGCCTTCCCTGCCTGCATCCCACCTGCAGGGAATTTGCCCTTCTCCGACTCTCCAGTTTGGGGAATGTAATAGTTACAGTAACTGTGGGCAGCACAATTGCTAAGATCCAGCTGAAGCTGTGGAGTTGAGGGAGCTTTGGCTCTGAATTCCTCCTTTGACTCTTAGGTGTGCTCAGAAGCACTTGAGAACCAGGTGGCCTCTCCCTCTGTCCCTCCCCATGATGATCGTGAGTGTCTGTGTGGATCAGCGACCACAGATGGAGGCACCTGTGGCTGTCAACATCCACGAGGCTGTGGTCCACTGTGTCCATGTCCTTCCCTGTCACAGGCCCTAGGGATGTCCCCAGCATACAGCCACTTTCCAGTTAATTGGAGTTCCCTGACACTCCCCTGTGGATTCACAGAGTGCAACCTTGTGTGTGTGTTTTTTTTAGAAGAGCCAGCTCATTTAGAAAATCCAATTGGTCTATACTTTGTTTTTGTACAGTCTTATATCATAATATGATGATAGAAATTTTCTATATCCTTATGATTGTCCTTTTAGGTTTTGTGTCATTTTGTATGCACATAAGTACTTTTTAGGCAATTGGCCTTAATAACCATCAGATTCTATGCTGTGGAGGTAAATTCTCATCAAAATTATATAATGCATTTTATGTGTTGATTTGAAATTAGCTTAGATTAATTAAAGAAGTGGGTGGCTAATACTACTAAATTTGCATAGATAATTTATGTTTCTTTCTTTAGTTTATGCTTCACAATTAGGGTAGATCTGAATAAGAGGAGTGTTTGGTGAGCCTTGGATGCTGACATTTGAAGTCTGGTAGTACTGGTCCTTCTTAGCTTCAAAGGTCCTTCCCTGGAACTTACAAAACCTTAAGTGGGACTGAGATATTTCCAGAGAACAGATTGTATTGATAATTTGGGCCAGGAGGTAGCTTGGGATCTGGGCTTTTCACTTTCCAGACAGGGATGATGCTTTTCTTCTTGCTGCAAGTTGTCGAAAGAGAGGTCTTCTGAGAACAGAACCCCTGGACCAGATCCTCAATCCCAGCTCTAGAGTGCTCCTCACTGCTGACCGAGCTCAGATATCTGCCCAGTGTCTGCTAAGGCCATTCTGCACCAGACTTCATCCTGTGCCACTTCTATTTCTGTGAAGGTAGAGGAGCTTCATACTAGGAAGTCTGAAATGGTTCTAGGTTTTCCCATTCGCTTTCAACAAATCTCTTCTTCATGCTTCCTGTTTAGAAAGTTGAGTTCCAAAAAGAACGTAGTTTTCTGGTAGGAGATCTCAAGCGCAGCTGTGACCTCTAGTTGTTTCACTGTGATAGTTTATGCAGAGTGAGATGTGCGGTTCTGGGTGACATCCTCGAGTCTTAGTTCAATTTGGCCACACACTGAGGAGGTTGGTTAATGTAGGGGCTGACACAGAACAGTAATGACTTCAAGCCTGGGACTCAGATGGGAGCCTGTAGGATTAGTTATTTTTGGAAGGTATAATCCCAGAAAGCTGAGAGAATATGCAAACTTCATGGCTTCAAGGACTAGTGGCAGGAGAGGGAGGCAAAGAGGCAGAAATGAAGATAAAAGATTGAGCTACAGAGAGTCTATTAGTTCAGAGACATCTTGGAGAGAGGCCATCCTCTCATTGCTTAATCTGTATCAGTGCTTGTTTTGGGTGATGGATGCTACAATGAGAGTGACTCAGTGGGAGACTGTCAGTTGCAGACTGGATTAACCACGTTTTCCCATGTCCCCTTCTTACCAGAGTAAAGGCAAGTCGCCATGGGTTTTGTCCTTTAAGTTTAAGAGATGAAGAGGAAGGAAAAGTAGGGTAGTCTTGAATTTCTGCATCCAGCTTCCTTTCTCCAGATTGGGATATCAGCATAGCACAGGTTGGCCTCTGGATATGAGACTCACTCCAGTCATCTGGGAGTCCAAGGATATAGTTGGTGTCTGCTATGAGGGAAGGGACAGGCACAGAGCATTTGAACCTGCTCTTGCTTGACCCCTCACTAAGATCATTACAAGACAAAATGAAGGTTCCCAGTGTGTCCCAATCATAAAACTAAGGGAACATCCAAAGAGGGAAAAAACAAATATACCAGCAAGTGGCCACTATCCCACCCCTGCAGCTATGCTCACCTTGGCACAGTTCCCCAGCTTAAAATACTGATTAACTTTGTGTTGCGTTAAGTCAAGGAGAACTGATAAAATAGAGTTCACGATATTATAATATTAGGCTCACACTGGTTTCTCATCTGAATATGCCTATAAATAAATATACTAGCCATTATGTATCAAATTAATAGACAATATATAACTTCCAAACTAGAGGGGAGGATGAACAAAGGAAAAACAAACAAAACCACATCATTCAATCCAGCCGAGGGTGTAAAGGGAAGGACAAAAAAAGAATAGAGAAAGAGATATGAGGGGAAAAAGAAAGCAAAGAAAAATGAAAGCATGGTAGAAATAAATCCATATATTTCAGAAACCATAGTTGATTTACATGAATTTAATTCTCCATTAAAAGAGACATTCTTAAAACAGAAAGGCAAGAGTTTCTTTTTGTATCACTGAGTTTGCTTGTATTGGACCAGGACTTTTACAAAAACAACTACAAGACCTGGGTCAGGTAGGAAAGTGGGGGAAACTGCTGACAATGGTGAATAAGCATAAGGCAGACCCTAGAGGGCGTAGTCACTTGGGGAAAATCATCTGCATGGGTCAATTTCCCATTTTTGAAAGTTTCATAAGGCAGGCAGACTGAAGTTGCACAGTGTAGAAAATCCAATAGTCTTTCTTGAAGAACAAGGGAACAGATATGACTCTGCATCAAGAACAAAGACCATCAGTGAAGACCAATGATGAAACTACCCAAACAAGAATTGTAAAGCAGAACCAGATTAATGGAATAAAGGAGAAATTCCACCTATTTTAATAGATAAAAAGTATTAGGCCAAAGGTAACATCTACTTAAGATACAAACTCTCAGCAAACTAGGAATAGAAGAAAACTTCAACATTTAAAAAAGCATCCACCAAAAAAAAAAAAAAAAAAAAAAAAAAAAAGAAGTCTGCTGCAGCTCATACTTAATGGTGAAAGAATAGATTCTTCCCCTAAGATTTATAACAAGTCAAGAATGTTTGCTTTCTCCACTTTTGTTCAACAATGTAACTGGAAGTCCTAGTCATTTCGAGAAATCTGCTAAAAATATACAAGAAATAAAAATCAGAAAATAAGGAAAACTGTCTTTTAAATAATGATTGTTTATATAGAAAATCTGAAGGAATCTACATAACAACTACTAGAAATAATAAGTTCAAGCCTGAAGGATACACTGTTTTTTAAGATAAGTTAATTGTATTTTTGTATATTGGCAGCAGGATATTAGAAAATGAAAGCAAAAATCAAATCATTTACATAGCATCAAAAACTTAAAATACTTAGGAATAAGTTTAACGAAGTACATAAAATACCTGTGCACCAGAAACTACAAAAGTTTGCTGAGAGAGATTAAAGAATATCTAAATAATTGAAGGTATATACCATGTTTATAAATTAAAAGACTCAGTATTTTTAAGTTGTCAGTTCTCCCCAAATTGGCCTATAGATTCTATGAAATCTCTACCATAATACCACTAGGTTTTTTGTTGAAATTGCCAAGCTGGCCAGGCACAGTGACTCACACCTGTAATCCCAGCACTTTGAGAGGCCAACGCGGGAGGATCGCTTGGGCTCAGGAGCTTGAGACCAGCCTGGGAAACTTGGCAACACCCTGTCTCTAAAAAAAAACCACAATAATTAGTGAGGCATGGTGGCTTGTGCCTGAGGTCCCAGCTACTTGGGAGGCTGAGGCAGAAGGATGACTTGAGCCTGCAGAGGTTGAGGCTGCAGTGAGCCGAGATTGTGTCACTGCACTCCAGCCTGGGTGACAGAGCAAGACTGTCTCAAAAAAAAAAAAAAAAAAAAAAAAAAGAGAGAAAAAAAAAAGAAAATTTCAAGTAAGCTTGTAAAAAGACAATCCAAGAAATCACTCTCGGAACCACGAAATAACAAACAGGAAGACAATATCTTACTAACAACATAAAGAGTGATAAAACAATCGAATAGAAAGCCTAGTCATAGACCCATACTCTTTCTACAAAGATGTCAAAGTGAACCAGTGGGAGAAAGAGATACTTTTAAACAAACAGTGCCAGAACAATTAGATCTCCACAAGAGAAAATGAGTCTCAAGCCCTACCTCGCATAATACTGAAAATTTAATCAAGATGAATTATAGACCTAAACATGAAGGCTAAAACCTTAGCACTTTTAGAGAAAAAAAGGCTAATATTTTTGAAACTTGAGGATGAGCAAAGGTTTCATAGGCAGATCTTAGAAAGAAATAACCATGAAAGAAAATAAAGTTAAAGTGGACATTGCTGAGATAAAAACTTAGGCTCATCAAATGACACTGTTAAGGAAACAAGTAGCAAGTCACAGACACATATCTGATAAGCAATTGATATTCAGCATGTATAAAGAACTGGTATAACTGACAAATAAAAAGTCAAACAATCTAATTTTTTAAGAGACATGTTGCGTAGGCTGGAGTGCAGTGGCTATTCACGGCACAATCATAGTGCAAGGCAGCTTTGAACTCCTGGGCTCAAGAGATCCTCCTGCCTCCATCTAATGTTTAAAATGGGCTTTCTGGGACAGTGGTGAAGAGGTCTCAGTGCCTGGAAAGGGGGTGGCTTTGCCCTCAAGGATGCTGGCAGGCTTTTTCCAGGGGGCTGAGAGCAGTGACAAAGGACATTTGATATGGAACATCAGGAGCAAGAGAGCAGGACTTCACCGCATAAGAACGACCACTAGGAGGTGCATCTGACGCCAGCCATGCGTTTTAGCAGCTGAAGTGTTTTGAAGGCTGTGTCTGAGGCACCTATTCATTCACCTGGCACCCTATGCTGTTGTATCCAGAATGGAACCTTTATTAGGGCAGGAGTCTTCTTGACTTTCCAGGGCTTCTCACTACTCAGGGACACATAATAGGCCATTCCTAGAATGCCTAAGCTAGCTACATCCCTTAATCCTGCAATCAGGGTTTAAAAAAAAGAATCAACTTTATTGAGGAATAATTAGCACACAATAAACTGCACCGATTTAAAATATACAATTCGATAAGTTTAGACATATATCTATGCTTGTGAAACCATTACCGCAATTAAAATCATGAACATATTCATCATCCCCCAAAGATTCTTCATGCCTCCTGGCATCTGACTTTCCCTCCCATCCCTCATCTTCCTTACCAGGAATTACAGATCTGCTTTCTGTCACCGTAGGTTTGTTTTCATTTTTTATTTTGTAGTTTTATATAAATGGGATCATACAGTATACAGCCAGTTTTGTCTGGCTTCTTTCAGTCAGTGTACTGTCCTTGAGATTTATTTAATTTGTTCCAATGGTCATTCTTTTTAGTTGTTGTCCATTCAGTTTTTAACAGAAATTTGGTTTGCTTTCACTTTTTGGCTATTACAAATAGAGCTACTATGAACATTGATGTACAAGTCTTAGTATGGACATATGGTTTCTTTTCTCTTACGTTAATAACTAGAAGTGGAATGGCTGGATAATAGGGTTGATAAATGTTTAATGGAAACTGCCTTTTATTTTTTTCATTTTACATTTTCATCACTATTATGTGAGAATTCTGGTTCTCTAATATTCTCACCAAGACTTTGTATAGCTAGTCTTTTTAATTTTGGCAATACTAATAAGTAAGCAATATTAATAGCTCATTGTTATTTTATTTGCAGTTTCGCAGTGACAAATTATATTGAGCATCTTTTTGCAGGTTTTTTTTGGGGGTCATCTGTATATACTATTTGATACAAATATCTGTTCTAGGCTTTTGTCCATTTTAAAAATTGTCTTTTTTTGTTTTCTTATTATTAAGTTTTGAGAGTTCTTTATATACTGTGGATATAAGTCCTTCCTCAGAGATATGCATTACAAGTATTTTTCCCAGTCAGTGACTTCTCTTTTCTTTCTCTGAATAGAATCTTTCAAAAAGAAATTTTTTATTTTTATTAAAGTCAAATTTAGCAATTAAAAAAATCATATATACCGTAATTTCTCACTGTGTCTAAGAAATCTTTGCTTAATACAATGAAAAAGGTTTTCTTCTACATTTAATTATAAGGCATTACAGATTAGGATTTCCATTTTGATTTATGATACATTTTGAATTATTTTTCCATATGCTGCAAGAAGTGGATCATAGCTCACCTTTTTGTAGTCATTTTATGAATATCTCATTAATTTGTCACCATTTGTTGAACTTAGTATTTTTTCTCTACTGATTGTATTTCCTGTTGTCTTGCTCTGTGGCCCAGGCTGGAGTGCAATGGTGTGATCTTAGCTCACTGCAACTTCCGCCCCCCAGGTTCAAGCAATTCTCCTGCCTCAGCCTTCTGAGTAGCTGGGATTACAGGCATGCACCACCACACCCAGCTAACTTTTGTATTTTTAATAGAGACAGGGTTTCACCATGTTGTCTAGGCTGGTCTTGGACTCCTGACCTCAGGTGATCCACCTACCTAGGCCTCCCAAAGTGCCGGAATTGCAGGTGTGAGCCACCACACCCAGCCACACTGATTGCATGTTTGTTGAAAATCAGTTGTTCATATATGTGTGGATCAATTTCTGGACTCTATTCTTTTTCATTGACCCATTTGTCTATCTTTTTGCCAATGCCACATCAAGCATGTTGATTTCTTTACTAAAAACCTGCTAGGATTTTGACTGGGGTTGTATTGATCTACAGATCAAGAATGTATTGGATCTACAGATCAAGGGGAAAGTTTACATTTTAATAATATTGAAATCTCTGACCCTTGAGGAAGGCATATCTTTCTATTCATTTAGGCCTTTAAAAAACTTCCTTTTAGCGAAGTTTAAAAATTTTCAGTATATCAGTGTACTGTTAATCATTGTGAAATAAACTTCTTGTCCTTGGCAATATTCTTTATTTTGCAACCTACTTTGATATATCTATATCTCTGTGTGTGTGTGTGTGTGTGTGTGTGTTTATGTGTGTGTGCATTTGCACGCCCGTGCATGTGTGTATTTAGAGAAAGGATCTTTCTTTGTTGCCCAGGCTGGAGTGCAATGGCATGATCATAGTTCATTGTAACTTTGAACTCCTGAGCTCAAGTGATCCTCCCATCTCAGCTTCTGGAGTAGCTAGGACTACAGGCATGTGCCATCATGTCCAGCTATTTATTTTATTTTATTTTTTGTTGAGACGAGGTCTCTCTATGTTGCCCAGGCTTACTTTGTCTAATATTAATATAGCCACTCCAACTTGCTTTTTATTGGTGTTAACACGGTATATCATTTTCCATCATGTTCCTTTTAGCATAATTGTGTGTTTATTTTTAAAGTGCACTTCTTGTTGGTAGCATGTAGCAAGGTTTTGCTTTTAATTCAATCCTACAATCTTTTAATTGGCGTGTTTAGGCTAAAGTATGCTTAGAAAAATAGCATTAAATGTTTAGAAAAGAAGAAAGGTGTCAAATTAATAATTTGAGATGCCACCTGAAGGTACTAGGAAAAGAGGAGTAAAACAAGTTCAAAGCAAGGAGTAGTAAAGAAATTTAAAAGGTTCGAGCAAAAATCAATAGAACTGAATGCAGAAAGCAGTAGAGAATATTAATGAAGCTTAAATCTAATTATTAAAAAATTAAGAAAAATGAGAGGAGGCTATTGATTTCATGAATAGAAGAGGGACATCACTACTGATTACACATAATTTAGAAGGATAATAGGTGGATACCATAAACACATTTATGCCCATAAATCTGACAACTTAGATAAAAGGGACCAATATTTGGAAAGCCAAGCTACCAAAACCCACAGAAGAAGTAGGTAACCTGAGTAATCCCATTTCTATGAAAACAATGGAACTTATTTTTAAAATGTTTACTATATCAGAATGTTCAATATGCTAGATATTGTTCTTAATGATGATGATGAAGAGGAAGTGTCACACAACGATACTGATGATGATAATGCCAGTTGTAGTGGTGATGATGGCGATGGTGGAGCAAGTGCTGATGGCACACATGCAAAAGAATGAAATTAGACTCTTATATCACATACAAACATCAACTCAAAATGAATCAAAGACCTAAATGTAAATTATAGCCCTTAGAAGAAAACATAGGTGAAAGCTTTATGACATTGGATTTGGCAATGATCTCTTGCATGTAACACCAAAAATTGGGAACAAAAGAAAAAATGGATACATTGGATGACATCAAAATTTAAAACTTCTGTACATCAAAGAACACTATCCGTAGTATGATAAGGTAACTCAGAGAATGGGAGGAAATAGGTGTAAATCATATCTCTGTTATCAGATATGATATCAGATAACAGGGGTTGACGTCTAGAATATATAAAGAACTCCTGTAACTCAACAAAAAAGCAAACGACCCAGTTAAAAGATGGTCAAATGACTTGGATAGACATTTCTCTAAATAATATGTACAAAATAGCCAATAAGCACATGAAAGAGTGCTCAACATCCCCAGTAATTAGGAAAATGTAAATGAAAACCACAATGATATACTACTATTTCACATCCATTAAGATGGCTACTATTAGAAAAAATAGAAAATAACACGTGTTGATGAGAATGTGGAGAAATTGGGTGAGGCATGATGGCTCATGCCTGTGATCTCAGCTGCTCATGCCGCTGAGGTCAGGGGTTTGAAACCAGCCTGGTCAATATGGTGAAACTCCATCTCTACTAAAAATACAAAAATTAGCTGAGCATGGTGGTGCGTGCCTGTAATCCCAGCTACTCGGGAGGCTGAGGCAGGAGAATTGCTTGAACCTGAGAGGCAGAGGTTGTAGTGAGCCGAGATCGCGCCACTGCACTCCAGCTTAGGCAACAAGGGCGAAACTTTGTCTCAAAAGCAAAACAAAAACCAACCAGTTTTTGTTCCTCAAAAACTTAAACATAGAATTATCCATATGATCCAGCAATTCCACTTCTGGATATATTCACAAAGAATTGAAGGCAGAGACTTGAAAAGCTATTTGAACACCCATGTTCATAGCATCATTATTCACAATAGCCAAAAGGTGAAGGCAACGCAAGTGTCCGTCAACAGATGAACGAATAAAGAAAATGCGGTACACACACGATACAGCCTTAAAAGGAATGAAATTCTGATACATGCTACAACATGGACAAACCTTGAAAATATTAAGTGAAATAAACTAATAACAACAAAAAATACTGTGTAATTCCACGTATATGAGGTGCCTAAAGCAGTCAAATTCTTAGAGATGGAAAGTAAAATGGTGGCCGTCAGGGGCCGCAGGGAGAGGGGAGTGAGGAGTTATTATTCTGCAGGTACACAGTTTCAGCTTTGCAAAACAAGAAGCGTTCTGGAGATGGATGATGGTGATTGATGGTGCCACAACAATGTGAATGTCCTTAATGCCACTGTACTGTACACTTAAAAGTGGTTAAAATGGTAATTTTTATGTGTATTTTACCACATTTAATAATGATAATTTAAAGATATATCAAAAGAGACAAATGTACAGACATCTATCAAATAAATGTTATCAAAATAGCAAAAAGGGACAGATAATTTTTAAAAAATAGTTTCTGTTTTTGAGGAGCTCATGAAAGCCACACATCACCGAGAAAGCCAAGGGAGAGCTGCAGCTCCCTTGCCCCGTCTAGTTCTGCTTTGGATGCTCGCTACTTGGGTGAGCTGCTGAAAATCCTTGAGGAAAGAGACAGAAAAAGAGGAAGAGAGCTTGAACTGGAGGCCATGCATCCCTGCGCTGCCTCCCTATCCAGCCTGGTGGAGAGCGCCCCCTGCCGGGAGATCCTAGCCTGGCACACTGAGCGTTACTGGTCCCGTCAGAGGGGCCAGAGCACCTTCAGGGAGAATGGAGTTAGGCCAGTGCCCCTTTTGATCTGTTGGTTTTTCCCTTGCATATTGGGTTTATTTCCAATTTCCTGCTGAAGAGCACTGGTCAAACTACACAGTCCGGGGGAAGTGAGTCTGCAGGCTCTGGAGGCCTCTGGGGCACAGATGAGGAAAGCGCCTGAACGTGGATCCGGGGTAAGGAGGCTGCCGGCGGCTCTGGCCCTGTTCTTGGTGACTCAGTCAGCAGAAACTCAGGGTGTGACACGCGGAGCCTCACCCGCCTTGTGGGCTACCCACACGCTCTCCCAGATCCCGGCCTGTGCATCTGGCCCTTCCCCAGCCTCCCAACCATAGGGTGCCACGGGGCTGAGCACAGGCAACAAAGCGGCTGGCCTCTGGCTCAGCACCCAGCTGCAGCGCAGCGCTGTGGACCCTGGCCCACAGCCTCCCCCTGACTCCGCTGGCATCCAGGGTTTCTGGAATGCTCTATGAGCCCAGTGACACCTTCCCCTCTGATGTGACTGGGCTGGGGAGGGAGCCGTGGGTGCAGCTGGAGGCCCCCTTCTGCTCACGGCTCCCTGGAGGCTGTCTCCGTGCATGCACACCATCACTCCTACTCTAGGCAGGGCCTTCACGGATGTCCTCAGCTACCAAAAGTCACCCCAGGGAGTGGGAAATTCGGTCCACCCCAAAGTGTGCCACACTCTGCCATGGCGCAGTCCTTTGTCTCTGCACCAATTCTGCTGCTTTCTATTATCCCTCCCCCCTTTTCTCTCTCTCTCTCTCTGAGACAGAGTCTTGCTCCATTGCCCAAGCTGAAGTGCAGTGACACAATCTTGGCTCACAACAACCTCTGCCTCCTAGGGTTCAAGTGATTCTCGTGCCTCAGATTACCAAGTAGCTGGGATTACAGGTGTACACCACTACACTTGACTAGTTTTTGTATTTTTAGTAGAGATAGGATTTCTTCATGTTGGCCAGGCTGGTCTTGAACTCCTGGCCTCAAGTGATCTGCCTGCCTCTGCCTCCCAAGATGGTGGAATTACAGGTGCGAACCACAGCACCCAGCTGGTTTCTATTATCTTCATAAAAAACTTCTCAGTCCTTTGTGCAGACTCCTTCTAGGGAGTTCCCCCAGCCTCCAGCTCTGCCTTCTATTCCAAATGTGTGAATTTATAAGCATTACACAGCTTAGTTTTTCATACTGAGGAATGGGTGTGAGGTAGTATGAAATCAAGCTGCAAGAGTACCAATACCAGGTTCATCTCTTACTAATTTTGTGACCTTAGGTGACTTAACCTCTCTAAGTTTCATTTTGTCTTATCAGTTAAATGGGAACAAGAATAGCACTTACCTTAGAGGACTTATGTGAAAATGAGACGACATAATAGCTATATTGCTTTTAACACCGTGCCTGACACAATTAATATGTAGCTAATGTTAACCTTTCTTGTCAGCAAATTTAAAACCTCACAGCATATTCTGCAAGGATTAGGCAGAGCTGTCAGAGCTGAGTCCATGCCTTTTTCTCTCTGGGCTGGGAAAGCCAGGCTAGCACATGCATTTTTGGTCTTAAACCAGCCTTAAGTTTAGGTCAATGTAAATTTGGCCTTTGGTATGTTCTTAATGTCTTCTTTACGTACCTAGGAAAAGTGAAGGAGAGGTGAGAAAGACAGAGGAGGGAGGAACCGGTGACTGGGGGTTTGTGCTAGGTGCCAACCTGGCCCTTCACATCTTTTGTCCCGTCCAGTCATCAGTCACACTGAGCCCCCCAGCATGTGAGCAGCCTCCACAGAGCAGGAGTTTCTGGGTCTGGGATGAGGAGAGAGCTCCAGTCCTACCAGCACCCCAGAGCATACCTCAACATGCTCCTTTCTCCTGGTGGGATCCGTGGAGTCTGCCTGCTCTTCCACGGATGCCTCAGCCTTTTAAGTAAGGCCTAGAAAGGGGCCCTGAAACTGCCAGGACCTGAGGAGAAGCAGGATTCCCAATGTGATTTCATGTCACCCTAAGCTGCCAGGAATACCTGTTGCTCATTATCTCTCTATTGGTGTCTCATAGAACACATTGTGAGAAGTGCTGTAGAATTCTAGGGACATAGTGGGCACCAAGTGAATATCAGTTATTTTAATTATTATTAAATTTATCTCCCTAACAGGAATTTATGATCTGACCATAATAAACTCTGCTTACATACTCATACAGTTGGATACACCTGCCTTAAGTTCTCCTTTCTACAGCAAGAGCAGAGGCCACGTCTACCTCCAGGGTTATTGCCATTCTCACAAGGGTGAGGATTAGTCACCATGGGGAACACTGCTCCTCTGCAGGCTCTGACACTTTCCGGGGCATATAAAGCCCATGAAGAACTGAAATGTTTGCTGAGGAGAGAGCATACCCAGAGAAGACAATGGACAATGAAAAACACAACAGGACTAGAAACTTGCCAATAGCAGTCAAGTGGTGTGTTAGTTACCAATTGCTGTGCAACAAAGTATCAGCAAACCCAGCAGCTTAAAACAAACAAAAATTATTCTCTAACAAAGACTGAGAGTCAAGAATAAGAAAATTGGCTTGGCTGGAGGGTTTGGCTGAGGGTATCTCATTAGCTTGCAGGAAAGATGTCAGCCAGGGTTACAGTCATCTGAAGGCTTGACTGGGGCTGGAGGATCTACTTCTAAGATTTCTCACTCAAACTATTGGCAGAAAACCACAGTTTCTCACCATCTGGACCTCTCCATAGGGCTGCTTGAATATCCTTATCACATGGCAGCTGGCTTCATCCAGGTGATTTTTCTAAGAGCAAAGAGGAAACTGCAATACCTTTTATGACCTGGTCTTAGAAGTGACATGCTGCCATGTTCACCATGTAACATACTCATTAGAAAAAAGTCACTAAGTCCAGTCCATACTCAAGAGAAGGGCAATTAAACTGCCTTTCTGTATCAGCCTGTTCTCACACTGCTAATAAAGACATACCTGAGACTGGGTAGTTTATAAAGGAAAGAGGTTGAATTGACACACCATTCCACATGGCTGAGGTGGCATCACAATCATGACAGAAGATGAAGGAAGAGCAAAGTCACATCTTACATGGCAGCAGGCAAGAGAGCTTGTGCAGGGGAATGCCCCTTTGAAAAGCTGTCAGATCTCATGAGACTTATTCACTATAATGAGAATAGCACAGGAAAGACCTGTCCCCATGATTCAATTACATCCCACTGGATTCCTTCTATGACATATGGGAACTATGGGAGCAACACTTCAAGATGAGCTTTGGGTAGGGACACAGCCAACACCTCGCTCCTCCCAAATCACATGTCCTCACATTTCAAAACGAATCATGCCTTCCCAACAGTCCCCCAAAGCCTTAACTCATTTCAGCATTAACTCAAAAGTTCACAGTCCAAAGTCTCATCTTCCACCTATGCACTGTAAAATCAAAAGCAAGTTAGTTATTTCCTAAATACAATGGGAGTACAGGCATCGGGTAAATACAGCCATTCCAAATGGAAGAAATTGGCCAAAACCAAGGGGCTACAGGCCTCATGCAAGTTCAAAATCCAGCGGGCAGTCAAATCTTAAAGCTTCAAAATTATCTCCTTTGAGTCTATGTCTCATGTCCAGGTCAGGTGCAAGATGATGTAAGAGGCGGGTTCGTTCCCATGGTCTTGGGCAGCTCCACCCCTGTGACTTTGCAGGGTACAGCCCTCCTCCTGGCCGCTCTCATGGGCTGTTATTGAGTGTCTGTGGCTTTTCAGGCACCTGGTGTAAGCTGTGTTGGTGGATCTACCATTCTGGGATCTGGAGGACGGTGACCCTTTTCTCACAGCTCCACTAGGTAGCACCCCAGTGGGCACATTGTGTGGGGGTTCCTACCCCACATTTCCCTTCTGCATTACCCCAGCAGAGGTTCTCCATGAGGGCTCTGCCCATGCAACACACCTCTGCTTGGACATTTAGGTATTTCCAAACATCCTCTGAAATCTAGGGAGAGGTTCCCAAACCTCAATTCTTGACTTTTGTGTACCCATAGGCTCAACACCATGTGGATGCTGCCAAGGGTTGAGACTTGCGCCCTCTGAAACCATGGCCCAAGCTCTACCTTTGGCCCTTTTAGCAAAGGCTGGAGTGGAGGAGGAAAATTTATTTTTAAACAAATTTAAAAAAATTTAAATTTATTTTTAAAATAAGAAAAATTATTTTTTAACAGAGACTAAGAGTTAGGAATGAGAAAACTGGCTTAGCTGGAGGGTTTGGCTCAGGGTGTCTCATTAGGTTGCAGGAAAAATGTTCAGCCTGCAATGCAGGTCACCCCAGGTCCTGAGACTGCACAAAGCAGCAAGGCCCTGGGTTCGGCCCATGAAACCATTTTTTCCTCCTAGGCCTCCAGGCCTGTGTTTGGAGGGGCTTCCCTCAAGACCTCTGATATGCCCTGGATACAATTTCCCCATTGCCTTGGTGAACAACATATGGCTCCTCGTTACTTATGCAAATTTATGCAGCTGGTTTGAATTTCTCCTTAGAAAATGGGTTTTTCTTTTCTATCTCATCTTCAGGCTGCATATTTTTCAAACTTTTATGTACTGCTTCCCTTTTAGACGTAAGTCCCAATTCCAAATCATATTTTTGTGAATACATAAAACTGAATGATATTAACAGCACCCAAATCACCTCTTGAGGGCTTTGCCACCTAGAAATTTATTCTGCCAGATACTCTAAATCATCTCTCTCAAGTTCAAAGTTCCACAGATCTCTAGGTCAGGGTAAAATGCTGCTAGTCTCTTTGCTAAAGTACAACAAGAGTCACCTTTGTTCCAGTTCCAAACAAGTTCCTCATCTCCATCTGAGACCACCTCAGCCTGGATCTTATTGTCCATGTCACTATCAGCATTCTGGTCAAAGCCATTCAGTGAGTCTCTAGGAAGCTCCAAACTTTCCCACATCCTCCTATCTTCTGAGCCCTCCAAACTGTTCCAACCTCTGCCTGTTACCCAGTTCCAAAGTTGCTGGGAAACAGGCAAAGCGTTAAAATGCCAAAGTTCCAATAGTGATGTCAAGGTATATTAGTTCCCAATTGCTGCGTAACAAAGTACCAGCAAACTTAACAGCTTAAAACAAGAAAAATTTATTTTTTAACAAAGACTGAGAGTCAGGAATGAGAAAACTGGCTTTGCTGGAGGGTTTGGCTCAGGGTGTCTCATTAGGTTGTAGGACAGATGTCAGCCAGGGTTGCAGTCATCTGAAGGCTTGACTGGGACTAGAGGATCTTCTTCTAAGATTGCACATTCACAGACTGTTGGCAAGAAACCACAGTTTCTCACCATGTGGGCCTCTCCATAGGGCTGCTTGAGTGCCCTTATCACATAGCAACTGGCTTTGTCCAGGTGAGTGATCTAGGAGCAAGGAGAAAACTGCCTTTCATGATGCTGCCACGCTCATCATGTAACATAGCACCCCACTCTCAGTACCAATTTACTACATTAGTCTGTTCTCCTGCTGCTAATAAAAACATACTTGAGACTGGGTAATTTATAAAGGAAAGAGGTTGAATTGCCTCACAGTTCCACATGGCTGGGGAGGCCTCACATTCATGGTGGAAGATGATGAAGGAAGAGCAAAGTCATGTCTTACATGGTGGCAGGCAAGAGAGCTTGTGCAGGGAAATTCCCCTTTATAAAACCATCAGATCTTGGGAGACTTATTTACTAACATGAGACCAGCACAGGAAAGATTCACCCCTATGATTCAATTACCTCCCACTGGGTTCCTTCCATGACACATGAGAATTATGGAAGCTACAATTCAAGATGAGATTTGGGTGTGAACAGAGTCAAACCATATCACCCTCTTAAAGGATGAAGTTTCCAAGAATTTATGGACATATTTTAAAACAGCCACAGATGGTGTGTGAATTGGGGGCATTGTCTTTAGGCAGTGCCAAAGTTTATTTTTCAAAAGTTCAAAACTTGACTCTCATACAAACATATAGTGAGCATGTGTTAAAGATTTACTATTTTTCATAAGCGAGGGAATCAGCAAGATTACAAAGCTGATTATCAAAAGATAATTCAGGAAATGGAAGTTTATATAGCAAGTCAAGAAATAAAGGCTGAAATAGGTTGGCTAAGTTACGTTTTTAAAGATAGCTTTATGACTTGCAAGGCAATAAGACTGCACCCTTTGGAGTTATCTTTTCTATCAGACAGAAATAATATGTAATTTATCAATGTTCTCTTAGGTCATGGCTAATTTCACAGAGTCTGTGACCTAATTAGTAAGTCAAGCAAAGGGATAGGTCTGGAGAGAACTTATTGTTGGTGAGCCTGTTTAATAATGTTTTCATATGATATTGAAAGTGTATACAGTCACTGTTTTATTTTATTTATTTTTAATTAATTAATTAATTTTTGAGGCAGAGTCTTGCTCTAACACCCAGGCTGAAATACAGTGGCTCAATCTTGGCTCACTGCAACCTCCACCTCCCAGATTCACGCAATTCTCATGCCTCAACCTTCTGAGTAACTGGATTACAAATGTGCATCACCACGCTTGGTTAATTTTTGTATTTTTAGTAGAGATGGGGTTTTGCCATGTTGTCCAGGCTGGCCTCATTTCATCTTATTTCAACTGTCATTTCTATTTGGTTAATTTGTAATTTAATAATTTTGTACAAGACAGTTTCTACATTAATTTTTTTTTTGAAACGTGTCTATCATATCGGGCATTATGAGAATCGCATATTGTCAGAAAATAACAACTTGATATTTTATTTATTCTCGAACACTTGTAGGATGTTTTGGTTCATATGTCTGAATACCATTTCTTTAAAATTATGCTTTAATAATAAGTTATTAATAGTTATCCATGTTATTCAAGATATAATTAAGTTGTTTTTGTGCACCCTTACCTTTATTTCAGATCCATCACAGAGAATGCTTGGAGGTATTTAAACTGTGTTAACTGTTTCACAATCACATATTATCTTACCAATTATGTATTCAAGAAAGATTACTTACAGAATTATAGATGGCATGAGCTAGATTTTATTTTCTAAGGAAATAATCAGATACATGAGCAAAAATGTTAATACAAAGATGTTTGTCACAACATGGGTTTCTATAGCAAACAAGAGATAAAAATATATAAAAGACCAATAACGGTGGATAGGTTTCAATAAATAATGTCACAGTGATAAAATTAAATACTATACAGCTATTCAAGCATGCTATTATTCCTCTTTAGAATGGAAAGATATTCTGCTATTTTGCTACATGAAAAAAGAGGTTGGAAACAGTATAGGTTCTGTGAATCTATGAAAGCTGTCTATAGTTACATGCGTCATGTGTGTGGAGAAAACACTATTGTTGTTGGTTTTCTGATGATGCCCTCAGAGCCGACAAGTATTCACATTTTTCATTGTGGCTGATCTGGATTTTCAGGTTTTTCTACAATGAACATGTAGGCTGAACATTCCCAAAGCAGGAGAGTACCACTTCTAGCATCTCCTGTAGGCCTGGCAATGGCAGGCAGGAAAGACGGAGGTAGGAAGGAGAGAGAAGGGAAGGAGTGAAGGAAGGAGTGAAAAAGGTAAGGAAGAAAGGAAAGGAGGGAGGGAGGGAGGAAATGGGGAGGGAAAGAAGGAAAGGAAGAAAAGGGGGGGGGAAGAAAGGAAGGGAAGAGAGAGTGAGTGAGTGAATGCAACAGAGAGAAGGAAGAAAGGGAGGAAGGCAGGGAGGAAAGAAGGCTGTTCTTCCCTGGACCATGGGCACTGACTTTTAGGATCTGGAAGCCCCTGAGATGCAAAAGCTGAGTGCTCACAAACAGCTGGAAAGCCTCAAGGAAGTTCTTCAAAATTGCTGAAAGGAAACCGTCTCCAGAAGCTTCCCTGCCCATGACAGATAATGAGTAGCAAGTGTTTCTGGCGGCTTAGGGTGGTGCGAAATCACGCTGGGAATCCTGCTCCTCCTCAGGTCCTGGCAGTTTCAGGGCCCCTCCCTAGGCCTGACTTAAAAGGCTGAGGCATCCTTGGAGGAGCAGGCAGACTCCACAGCTTTCACCAGGAGAAAGGAGCATTCTGAGGTATGCTTTGGGGCACTGGTTGGGACTGGAGCTCTCTCCTGAATCCAGACCCAGAATCTGCTCTGTGGAGGCTGTTCACATGCTGGGGGCTCAGTGCGGCTACTCCCTACCCAGACCCTGGCCAGCTCAGCCTCTCTTTCCATGATTTTCTGTTGTTTATTCTAAAATAGGGGAGTCTACTACACCCTGCGGAGCTCAAGATGGTCCTGAGTGGGGCGCTGTGCTTCCGGTGAGTGTATGAGGCCCTGGTTTGGTGGTGTCCTCCAGGGGAAGTGAGTTCTGGGTAGGCCCATTGTCCAGCTTTGAGCAGGAGGGAAGAAGGGAGGGGCTGCCATTGCAACTGGGAAGTTGTGACCAGCAGCTCACTACTCTTAGAGAAGTTTTCCCAGCCTTTTTCAAATAGGGGCAGGACTGGGATAGGCCATCTCACCAGGGTTCCCTGATGCTGAGGGGGACAAGTGAACCACCCAGTCTAGAGCTGCAGCCAAGTCTAGCCAAGGTGAGAATGAGAGGCAGGATCCCTCTCAGAGTTCTGCCATTGCCACTCAGCATAGAGAATTGATGTCATCTCACCCACTGTGTCCCTACCTTCCCGATGCTTTTTGGAGATAATAATAAAACAAAAACCATGACCATCAGTCATCTGTCCACCTGCAGGCATGTACTAAGCCAGATACTCTGCCATGCTCTGGACTTTACAACAGGGGCTGAGAGTGGTCCTTTCCGCCAGTCTAATAAAGCACTTCCCACAATGTGTTCTATGGGACTCGATCAGAGAAGTTCCATAGAAGTGTCCAGGAGAAACTTTATACAGAGGGGCTCTCTGATCAAGTAAATGCAGGGAATGCTGCCTTCTACATCCTCTCACAAGAGAACCACAGCACAGCTCAGCATATGAGTGACTCTGAGGCTTTCTGAAATAAGGCAATTCTTTGAATTGTGTTTGGCCATGCATCGACCCAATTTTTACACTGCATCCTTTTCCTCCATGTAACATTTGGAGAAACCCACTTTAGGATACATCTTTCACCTCATAGGATGTCAGGAAATCAACTAAGTTCATAGATGAGAAACAACTTTGAAAAGTGAAATAAAAGAAATTTAAATTTAAAGAAACTCCTCATTTAGTAAGGAATAAATGGCCAAATAAAAATACATGTTTCTTGAAGAACTGAAGAATCAGACTTTAATCTGGAAGAGGCCTGGGTGTTATCCAACCCATCATCTTAGTGTAGCAATGGGGAGGCTCAGGCCCAGAGAGGGTGAGAGAGTTGTCTGCTGTGACTCAGCAGCATTTGAGGCAGAGCTGGGGGCAAAAACCTAGAGCTCTGACTCACCATGCAGCTTCTCTTCCAATAGGAGATGGGTTGAAACATAAAAGGTTGAATAGGATGAAGGAGCAAACCACAGACTCCAGTGAGAGGTTGTGGAGTCATCCCCCTGGCAGGGCATGAGGCCAGCGGGGCTGGGAGAGAAGGCTGTGCTGTTACTTCTGGCACAGTAGGAAGAAAGAGACAAAATGCCTGAGATCAGGGTGTTCTCTGGAGCCAGGGCATGCTGGAGTGTCCACCCTCCCCTAATACCGTCCTCACCCCTTCCTGATGTTTCAGAATGAAGGACTCGGCATTGAAGGTGCTTTATCTGCATAATAACCAGCTTCTAGCTGGAGGGCTGCATGCAGGGAAGGTCATTAAAGGTTGGTGACAAAACATGACCCACTTTCCTTGGTCTTTATACACTCTGAGCGGTAGGGGCCTGAAGAGGGCTTGGAATAGCCATACAGCTTAGCACAGGC
Organism: Sapajus apella; assembly: GCF_009761245.1. Classification (NCBI taxonomy): domain Eukaryota; kingdom Metazoa; phylum Chordata; class Mammalia; order Primates; family Cebidae; genus Sapajus; species Sapajus apella. The sequence goes on along the minus strand of NW_022436992.1, from coordinate 14,025,407 downwards.
ATTAGGGCAGCACAAGCCAGGCTCTAAGCAAAGGCAAATAAAATACCACACCTCTCAGCAAAGTGAAGACACAGGCTCTGGGGCCACCTGAAGCTTCTATGCAGAAGAAGGAATATTTTCCAAGAGGCGTGTCTTATCATTCCCTTACAGGTAGGCTTACGTCAAGCATCTCATTCCCTAGGAGCCAGTGCCAAGGAGAGAACGAAAGCAGGATCTCTATCCCTTTTTTTCCCATATGGGAGTGGGTTTCTGCCTCTCCACCATGGGTGCCCTCTGCTCTCTGAGGATTCTCAGTCACTCAAAGTGGAAGGACCCAGAGAACAGGTGGCATTGTTGGACCTTCTGCTTGCTCACTCTGCCCCATGCATTGCAGCAGGTCCCTCTCTACAATAGTTCACGCTTGCCCACCCAGAGCACCCTTGCTGAGCACAGATGCCAGGTAGATCCTTCAACTAGGCCATAAGTGTATGGGGTATGTAGGTGTGCATGCAGGCATATATGTGTGAGCATGTGTGTGCTTGTATGTATCTCTGTGTAACCATGCATGTGTGTGTGCAGGTATGCATGTGTGAGCATATGTGTGTACATGTATTTGTGTGCATGCATGTTTCTGTGTGTGTATTTGGGTGTGTATGTAGGTGTATGATGTATGTGGGTGGTGAGGAGATGTACAGAGAGAAATGAGATCCTCTTTTGCTCTCAGCAACCTCACAGGGTGTAGAAAGTTGTTCAAACAACCCCAAAGCGGGGCTCATCAAGACAGGTTTCAGAAAAGGGGCATGAGAGCCAAAGGGCATTAAAACACGGGGTTGAACCTACCTTGGGGTGTAGAGGCTTGATGATTTGACCTTGAATTAGAGGGTGGGGTAGAGGTGGTACAATGTGCTTCTGTGCCTTGATGTCCACTCTGGGCCAGTGGAAGGGAGAGGCCATGTGATGACAGCTGCTGAGAGGCTTCCCTTCTGCCCAGCCTGGGGGCAGGCTGTCTCACAGCAGTCCTGTGCCCTAGAGCCCAGGACAGGGGAAGAAGGAGGGAAGGGAATTCAGGGCTCTGCATCTGACCTCCTTCCCACAGGTGAAGAGATCAGCGTGGTCCCCAATCGGTGGCTGGATGCCAGCCTGTCCCCCGTTATCCTGGGCATCCAGGGTGGGAGCCAGTGCCTGTCCTGTGGGGCGGGGCAGGAGCCGACTCTAACACTCGAGGTGAGACTTGGGGCATCCTCACTGGGGACTGAGCCACAGATGCTGAGCCCACTGAAGCTGGGTAGCCCACAGCCCTGGTGCTGTGGGACACCCTGGGGGGAGTCTGTTGATGGCAGCTCTGCCTCCTCCCTAAGGACCCTGCCCAGCCCTCCCTCTGCCCCCTCCTCTGCCCTCACCTGACCCGCCCTCCTCTGCCAGTAGCCAGTGAACATCATGGAGCTCTACGCCGGTGCCAAGGAATCCAAGAGCTTCACGTTCTACCGACGGGACCTGGGGCTCACCTCCAGCTTCGAATCAGCTGCCTACCCGGGCTGGTTCCTGTGCACGGTGCCTGAAGCCGACCAGCCCGTCAGACTCACCCAGCTTCTCGAGAATGCTGGCTGGGATGCCCCCATCACAGACTTCTACTTCCAGCAGTGTGACTAGGGCAACGTGACCCCCAGAACTGCCTGGGCAGAGCCAGCTCAGGCGAGGGGTGAGTGGAGGAGACCCATGGCGGACGACCACTCTCTCTGCTCTGAAGACGCTCACCTTTGACTCACTGGGCACACAGCCACCTTCTCTTCTGATTCCATGTTTGGGTAAAATCTGAGATTTGGAACTCATTCCACCATCCCTCCTTGCTGGATGGTACTACTGGTGTGGAACTTTGTAAAAACCACATGGAGTAAACTAGTAATAACATGAAAAGCTTTCTATGGGGGTGGGGTGGGAGAGTGATGGGAATCATTCCTGCTTAATGGTAACTGACCAGTGTTACCCTGAGCCCTGCAGGCCAAACCATTCCTTATAGGGTCACTATAGCTCTCCACATGAAGTCCTGTGCAGGAGAGCAAGGTGGTCATAGAGTTAGGGACCCACAGCCCTCGGCCCAGCCCCGCGCCCTTCCGTATAATCCTGCCACTGTCATATGCTTCTTTTTTTCTCTCTCTACCCCCATCCTCTCGCTGTGGGCATGAAGAGGTGGCGATATCAGAGGAAATGGCTTCAGCTCAGAAGATAGAAGATAAGCAGGGCATGCTGATCCTTTCTAAAAAATCTAAAGTACAAGAAAAATCCCAGATGCTGGTCTCTATTCCCCTGAAAAAGTGCTCATGACATATGAGAAGAGCAACTTAAAAAGTGGCATATATTGCAATTAATTTTAATTTTTTTTGAGATGGAGCTTCACTCTGTCGCCCAGGCTGAAGTGTAGTGGTATGATCTTGGCATCCTGCAACCTCTGTCTCCCACGTTCAAGCGATTCTCTTGCCTCAGCCTCCTGAGTGGCTGGGATTACAGGCAGGTTAGTAGAGATGGGGTTTCACCATGTCGGTTAGGCTGGTCTCAAACTCCTAACTTCGTGATCCACCCACCTCGGCCTCCCAAAGTGCTGAGATTACAGGTGTGAGCCACTGTGCCCCTCTATTTTAATTTTTTAAAATACCAGTTTATATATTTCTTCATAGAAAAACGTTTGGAAGAGTTTACTTCAATTGCAGCAATGTCAGGGTGGTGGCAGTATAGGTGATTTTTCTTTTTATTCTTTCAATTTTTCTGTATTTCCTAATTTTTCTACAATGAAGCTCAGTTGCTTGTATAATAATAAGAAAAGAAATTAATCTTGAGGTAAGCAGAGCAGACATCATCTCTGATTGTCCTCAGCCTCCACTTCCCCAGAGTTAAATTCAAATTGAATCAAGCTCTGCTGTTCTGGTTGGTTGTAGTAGAGACCGGGAAACAGATCTCAGCAAAGCCACTGAGGAGAAAGCTGTGATGAGTTTGTGTGGCTGGAATCTTCTGGGTTAGTAACAAAGAACCAAATCATCTGGTAATTCTTTCCTAGAAGGATCACAGCCCCTTGGATTCCAAGGCATGGGGTCCAGCCTCTAAGAGGGCTGCTGTACTAGTTGAATTCACATCCTTGTTGGAATCTCAGTCTGTGACCTTATTTGGAGACAAGGTCTTTGCAGGTGCAGTTAGTTAAGACGAGGTCATGCTAGTTGAAGGTAGACTTAAATACAATATGACTAGTGTCCTTATATAAAAAGGAGAGGACACAGAGACACAGAGGAGACATGGGGAAGAAGACTATGTAAAGACAAAGGCAGAGAATGGAGTTACGCTGCTACCAGCCAAGAAACGTCAAAGACTGTGGCAACCACCAGAAGCTTGGAAGAGGCAAAGAAAGATTCTTCCCTAGAGCCTTTGGTCTCCTGACTTCTAGCCTCCTGAACGAAGAAAGAATAAATTTCAGCTGTTTTAAGCCACCAAGGATAATGGGTTACGACAGCTCTAGACAACTAATACAGCTGCTAAAATGATCCCTGTCTCCTTGTGTTCACATCCTGTGTGTGTCTCCTCCCATAATGTACCAGAGTTGTCTGTGACCAACAGAATATGGCAGAAGTTATGGCATGCCACTTCCAAGATTAGGCTATCAAAGAGGTTGCAGCTTCTACTTGAGGTCTCTCTCTCTCTCTCTGCCTCCCACCACCCCCAATCTCTCTTGGCTCACTTGCTCTGGGGGAAGCAGCTGCCATGCTATGAGCAGCCCTATAATTAGACTTACGTGGTAAAAAATGAAGTCTCCTGCCCACAGCCACAGGAATGAACTTAGAAGCAGATCCTGCAGCCCTGTTAGGCCTTCCAGTGACTGCAGCTCAGATGACAGCTTGGCTAAAGCCTCATGAGATGCTGGAGCAGGCTGCCCAGCTGAGCTGCTCCAGATCCCTGTCCCTTAAAGACTCTGTGAGATAATAAATGTTTGTTGTTTTAAGTTGCTCAGTTTTGGTCTAACTTATTAAGCAGCAATAGATAAATAATATGCAGAGAAAGAGAAACAAATGCCTTTGTTTTATTACTGCAGTTTTCTCCAATTTTTAAATTTTCCTTCTCACAATGAACACCCTACATTTACCCAAATATTCTATTTAAAAGCTAATAATACAACATTTGTTGAATCATCTGGTTCTGCAAAGTTGAGACTTTTGTCCTCTTGTCCTATGTGCCAGAAATGGACTCCAGTATTCCCACCCAATCCCTGGGGAATGGGAGCAGAAGCTAGAGGAGGAGCCCATATCTAAGCCCCAGGTATTCCACCTGCACCTCACCTGTTGGACCAGCATGGTAGGTTCACAGTCCACTGAAGTACTAGCAAGGAATTGGCCAGGACATACAGGGCTACCTCTATGGGCCTCAGCAGCTCCAGCCCAGATTCAGCTGAAGTCCTCAGGCAACAGGCAGCACAGCTCTACCCCAGGCTTCTCAGGGCTGCCAAGAACATGAGCTCTGGGCGCCAGGCTGCGTTTCAGACCCTGTTCACACTCTTTGTCCATGGGTCCAGACACAGTCTCGTGTTGCTCCCTCTGCTTTTGGGCCCTCCATCCACCCTCTCTGCCTAGCTAAATCTCTCATTTTTCAATACCCTGCTAAGATGTCACCTCCTCTAAAAAGGCTTTACTGAGTTGAGATCCCCCAGTTATCTAATCTGGCAGCTTTATGCCAGGTCCTGCACAATGTGCCCCTGAATAGTAGTACCTTAACTTGGAGTCTGTGGCCCCTGGGATGACCTTAAGGTTAGGGCCATATAAGTTTGTCTCTCGGAACATTGCATAGTGCTTGACACATAATGGAAACCCAGTGAGTATTGAATGTGGAAACTATTTCTCCACCCTGGAATATTATCTCCCTCTCCTCCACCCATCTAAACAGGCCCACCCTTTAGGGAGCAGCTTAAATTCCATCTTGTTCTTGAAGGTTTCTCCAGCCTGAAGTTGTTGCTTCCTCATTTGTAGGATGACAGAACTCAGAGGAGCTTTAGCCAGGTTAAGCCAACACAGTCAGTAGTAAAAAGAGGAATATAAAATGCTTCCTTCAGAATGTACAGGCTGGGGGACATTGACATTATGACTATTCAAGTGAAAAAGACAGTGGCTTTAGATTTCTGCAATTTTGGTGTAAACTACTGGCCTGGGCCTATATTTACAGAGATGCAATACATCATTCAGGGTTTGTACAAATTGCAGACATTGAGGAACAGAGAATCTTCCAAGGTCAGGTCGTAGGGGAAGAGGCTAAGATGTGGGAGGTATTATCCTGACAAAAGCAAAGCACAGGGGGCTCCCTTGAAGCACCTAAAGGCTTGCCAAGTAGAAGAATATGCTTGTTCTGTGTAATTTCAGAACACACAAGTAGACCTATGGGAGCAAATTATGTGGAAGCTGTTTTTCCTGTATGACCTCCAAATATTAATCACAAGGACCACAAACATAGATAGTGCTTCTTTAAGAGGTTGCGTGGTCTCTGACCCTGGAGGTTTTGAGGCAGAGCCTAATTAACCAATTTGTTAGGGATTCCATAGCACAGATTTCTCCAATTGGAGGGAGACTATGATTCCATGTCTATGAGGTAGAGTCTTGCTCTGTCGCCAGGCTGGAGTGTAGTGGTGTAATCTTGGCACACTGCAACCTCCACCTCCCAGGTTCAAGTGATTCTCGTGTCTCAGCCTCCCTAGTAACTGGGCCTATAGGCATGTGCCACCATGCCTGGCTAATTTTTGTATTTTTAGTAGACATGAGGTCTCACCATGTTGGCCAGGCTGGTCTTGAACTCCTGACCTCAAGTGATCTGCCACTATTATCTCCAATATGCCGTTGACCCATAGCTTAGAGAGTCTGTTCTTCTTAATTATCTTTTCAAGTGTTTATTACTTAGTTCCTCAGCTATACTGTAAAACTACTTAACAACAGGGACTGTGTATTGAATGTCTTCGTCACACAGCAGTGTAAATGCTGGGTAAACACTCATTGGTTGCCTGACATAGTAACTCATGCTTTAACCCTTTCCACAGAAGGGTGAGAGATTGGGAGAGTGGAAGAAGAATGATCACTGGCCTTAGAAAGCAGAAACCTGGTCCCATTTCTGCCCATCTTTTCTCATTTCTCATCCTGTAGGCATCTGAGTCTTAAACCCACCCATCCCACTTCCTCAAGAAGCCCTTGGTGGAACTTTGCAAGTGACCCAAGAGGGAGAATTACAGCAAAGTTGTTAGTTTCCTAACATTACACCTAAGCTTCTCCACCCTTGTGATAGATGGATGGATGAATGGACAGATAGAAGGGGGGACAGAAGGCTTGCTGCATAGATGAATGGATGGGCAGATGGGTGGATGTATGGATGGATGGATGGTGAATGGATGGAAGAATGGACAGATAGGCAGACAGATGGGCAGATGGGTGGATGGGTGGGTGGATGGATGGATAGACTGAGTAAAGTGATGTCATTTAGAGACCTGAGTGTTCTTTCCTCTGCTCTGCTCACACTATCATATTTCCTAGTAGTCCATGGCACATGATGTCTGCTCAGTCCCAGGGTGAATCTGAGGTCAATATCTTTGTAGCTGGATTTCCTTAGATGTTCTGTCTCATCAAACTGGTGACAACTAATTAAACCCACTGAAAAGCAGAGACTCCTTTCTCATCTTTCCAAACAGAGCCACACTCACAGTGCTATTAGCCCGTTCTCTTACTCTGGCTGTCTGGCCCCAGGCTGGATTCAGGCATCAGAGTTTGTTCTGTCCTTGGGCTTGCCAGACATACTCTCTCTTGCATTCACGACCTCTTCAAGCCTAGGATGGAGCCCCACGGGGCACCAAAGATGTCTGACTCTAGCACTGTTTATCTGGCTTCAAAACCACTAATAACATAGTAAATTACAGTAGGTACAGAGCAGGGGCCCCGAACCTTGTTTCTGCAAAGGCTTTATGGATGACTCTCTCCCCCTTCAACAAATACTCATTAATGTTCCCACCTTCTTATTATTACTGCATCAAAGACATTGTGAAATCTCCAGGCTCTTCTTCCTTCATGTCCTGCAACCAATTATAGAGATTGCTGCAGGCTTCCCACCCTGACCAGACAGTATAAACACAGGGCAATGCCCTGAAGAAATCAGTTGGAAGTCTCCAGGGATCAGGGTTCCAGGCACCCAGGATCTGCAGGTCAGTGATGGACAGGCAGTATTTCTCTCTCTCTCTCTCTCTCTCTCTCTCTCTCTCTCTCTCTCTCTCT
>NW_022436992.1:13921903-14018144 GCF_009761245.1 Sapajus apella | reverse complement strand
TCTCTCTCTCTCTCTCTCTCTCTCTCTCTCTCTCTCTCTCTCTCTCTCTCTTTCTCTCTCTCTTTCTCTCTCTCTCTCTTTTCTGCTCTCTCCTGTCAGTATCTCTGATATGCCCTCTATCCCTTCACTCCTCCTGGCAATCTGTCTGGATAACAAGGTAGTCCCCTCATAGAACATGGTGGGACACCAAAAACATTTAGGAGCACATAAAGGGATTTGAGGAGAAGGAATAGGTTAAGTCAAATGAAGATTTTTAAATACTTAGCACCACAGACTTTAGAAAGTAATTTAAAAAAAAATCATCTGGGCCAGTGATATTCACACTGTGTTTGGTGGAAGCTTAAGAGTTTTTTTTAGCTCCTTAGGAGCTCCTCAGTGTCTTCTTTGTAGGCAAGAGAAATACTCGCAAGGTTCCAAAGTCACCATCACTTCCTGTGTCCGCAAAGCAGGTGCCCTTTATCCATTTTACAATCATTAGAATTCTGCATAAAATTTTATTGTGAAACTTAAAATGGTTTTGAAAGATACCTTGCTCAACCTTTCCTTCCAATGATGATAAATAAAGGCCCAGGAATAAACAGTGGCCAGATAAACCGGTAGCAGAGCTAGGTCTAGGACTCAGCCTTTCCATTAAAAGTCTGCTGTGTGTGTTTCTATGTCCTGGCCATGAGGACCAGGGTATTTCTATTAGAGTGGTTGGAGAGAGCTTCAAGCGAGCTGTCAGCCATCTTCATGACCTCAGGATCTTATTAAGTTTTATAAGGGAAACAAATACCTTTATGTACAACAATAAATAATACAGTAAAAATTAATAGGAGTTCAGAGTAGAGTTACAATAGTAAGGGAAAGATTCATTAAACTCTGAGTCATGGAATTATAGATAGTTTGGCCTAGAAAGAACCTTCATAACCACATCATCTAATCCAATGAATTTATAGATGCTGAAACTGAGGGTTGGAGGTTAAAAGACATAACCCTGTATGTCTGAGCTGTAATTCTGCACTGATAATTAATTTGATAGAACTAGATATTGAACCCATCTATACTGATACCATCTCCAGTGATCTTAATATAGAAAGATCTGAATCGATGGCAATGAGGAGGGATGACTATTGAGGCAGGGAGAACAACGGAACACCTGTGAGTATGTCCATTGAGAAGATAAGAAAGGAATCATGTTGCCAGATGGCGTGGTTTAGTGTCCATGGAGAAGTGAGACACTATCACACAAGATAATCAGCTACAGATAGTGGCAAAACAGCCAGTCACTATAGATTCCAGAAAGATGTCTTTAGAATGTGGGTCCAGATTCCTCACATAGGTTGGGTTGAATGAAAGGTAGAAGAACTGGGAACACAAGCACAGTAGTAATGGAGATTAAGAACACAAAGTTATATTTTAAAGAAATAATCTACAGGGACTTGACAAGTTAGACATTGAGTCAGGAGAACAGGGGAATATTGTCATGAGTCTTAGGTTTTGAATATCACTGGTGAGAGGAATACTATGGCAACGAGAGAAATGAAATTAGGAGGAATGAGTGGGTTGGAGGGGGAGAAGATAATTAGCTTCACCTTAAATATATTTGGTTGGATATCAGCAGGAGGTCCAAAGTGGGCTGTACTGTAGGCTGCAGGAGGTTAAGTGGGATGTGCAGTCTGCATTTGGGAGGCAGTAGCCCAAGATGATCATTGCAGCCGTAGAAGTCAATGAATTGCAGCTTCGTATAATACAAAATAGAAGTGCTTAGCACCTTGTTAGCCTAAGGGACAGCCCCAGAAGGAGGTAAAATCTACAAGGGTTGAAAGAGGTATGAAGGGAGTCAGGCAATGTCAAGGGTTCCAAGGAGGCAGTGGCCAAATATCAAGGCAATCAAAAGAATCTTTAGATCTGGCTCCACAGAAGTAAATATTGGTCTTGGAGAGAACATCCCACATAGATCCTATGCAGGAGAATGAGGAGAGGATAGGACAGGGTGCTGTGCAAAAGAGCATAAGGAAAGCCCAGGTTTAGTTGGTGGGGGTATTTGAGCCAGGATAGGTGAATTGAGGAGGTCTGAGAGCCAGATGCTGTGTCCAGGGAGAAATGAGAGGAAAAGAGGCATATAGACCGAAGTCCAGTGAAAAGTCATTTTAGGACAATAGGGAGGGGAAGCTTTGGGATGAGGCATGCAGCACATTGGGAGGGGCTCAGCACACAGCAGAGGCTTAGCACCAAGACCCCAGGCTCTCTGATGGAGCAGGTGCTAGCTTCCTATTCCTACTCACTCTGTCACAATCCAGCAGAAGCCAGGCAGAGGGAACCTAGTAGGGGAGCCTTTAGGAGAGGCACTGCAAATTTTGGGTGTGCCAGAATGGGAGATTTCTAGGGCCCATGGGTCCAGCTGGACTGGACCAGCCCTGAATTTCTTCCAGTTCTTTGAGCTGACACTGACCAAGAGTGGGGATCATCAGCTTGCTGTCCAGCTTCACCCAGGGCCCTCCACTTGGTCTGGGCACAACTACCACACTGCCCACTGTCCTGCTGCCACAACCAAAAGAGCCCCAGTGGTTTGACCAAGGGGAGCCTATCATCAAGTGGGCTTGCATTGAGGCCATGACACTGTTGAATTATCTGTGCCAGGGGATTGTCTAGTCCTTTAGGACTCAAAGTGCTGGCCAAGAGAATTAGCAGCATTGACATCACCTGGCTGCATATTTGAAATGTAGTCTCAGGCCTGGAAAATCAGAATCTATATTTTAACAGGACCTGCAGAGGGTTTACATATTTATTAATGTGCAACGACTGAAAGTACAGCAGTTCCCAAGCAGTCTGGCTGATCGCTAGAATCACTCCAAGTCCTACTGAATTAGAACCTTCAGCCCAGGAAATAGTAATTATACAGAGTCCCCCAGGTGATGCAGATGGGCAGGCACATTTAGGAGCCAATGAGTTTCACTGAAACTTGATTTTTAAAATGTTGAAACTTACTTGATACTACAAAGGAAATTTATGTTCATTATAGGAAAAATGTTGAGATGTTTAAAAAATTACTCATAAAGCCATAGGTAAATGGTGCAACAACACGGGGAATGTTTCTGTGTGTGTCTTTCTATATGTGTGGATTTAAGTGGAATTATAATGTGCACTTGATTTATAATCTGCATTTTTCACTTAATACATTTTGAAAAATTTTTTATGTCATAAAACAGACTTCTGCAATATCATCTTCAACAAACATGTATGTCCTTATTTATTGAATTTTGCCATAATTTCTTAGCCAATTACCTATGATTATTGAAAATGTAGATTTCTTTAACTTCTCACTATTGTAAAAATGTACACAGTGAACATTTTTTAACTAAACATTTGGGCAATCCATTATTTCTCCTAAGAGTAAGGGCAATACATGCAATAACAAAGTATACAGCATGCTTTAAGACTTGGATTCACAGCACCAACATCCCTCTAGAATTTGCACTCGTCGGTCCCTACTATCCTGCACTCTAAGACTCAAAGTCACACCCCAAGGCCCAGGGACAGAAAATGACTTGTCCAAAGTGATAGTGGCAGACCCAGTACTAAAACCCGCCATGGCTACAGCCCTGTTTCTGGAACTTGAGTGCTGAGGTGGCTGGAAGCTGTGCCCTCAGCACCCACCTGCCTCCCCAGAGTCCCCCAGCCTCACTCTGTTCCTCCCTGAGCCCTATTGCTTTCCTCCACCTGCCTTCTTCCTTTCTCTTCTCCTCTCATTTTCTGCTTTCTTATATTTTTTCTTCTCTTTTCCCTTCTTCCTTGGTGACAATCAGACCTACTTGGTAAACCTTAGCCCTAGTCATACTTGCGTTACTTCCCTGAGCTAATTTCCAGCTCCCGATTGGCTCTGGGTTTATTTCCATGCTAAATTCTGGACTGACCTTTCCTAAGGGTGATCACTTTGGGGAAGAGCTCCAGGACAGAATAGCACACAGGGAGGGGGCAGAGTCATGTGAAACTGTGTGGCCTGACATTTATACAAGACAATTATCTTCACTTTAGATTGTTCGCCCTCAAAAACACAAGTGCCATTTTCCATCTGGAACAGAATGAGCTGTCTTCAGCAGTCTTGGACAAGCACTTCTAGTTGCTAGGAATGATGCTTTCCAACCCTCTGGGGGGACCCTACCAGCCCCGCTGCTGTTGTCGACCCCTTCTAGTTGTGCTCTCTTCCTTCACTCTGGGCTCTAGCTATCTAACCCATGGCTAGTTATGGGGGCAGGAGTGTGGTGCCCCGTTGGCCAACAGGGCAATGGGACTGGGTTTGAACTGGGCTTATCCTCCCACTGTGAGGGAGGTGACGCACACTCCACCCCACTCTCAGGGCTGGGAAGCGTTATGGCTCAGCTATTTGGGGGAATCTGTTTTCTGGTTTCTCTGAACTAGCACAAGCACACACGTCCGAGGCTTATACCCCTGCTGGCTGGACTTGCTCCTGGATGGCCCCAGTCAGGGAGAGGCAGAGCTGCCTGGAGCCTGCTGGGCTGTGGAGGCCTTGGTGGATTCTGGCAGACCAATTATAAATGAATGGGTTGGGGGACCCGTGCAGCCTGTGGCTGAGTAGTTCTGAGCCCCAGCATGTCTGCCCCTGGCTCCCCCCAGCCTCCTTCTCTAACTGCCCTTCTCTCCTCCCCATCAGCGAGGACCAGACACCACTGATTGCAGAAATGTGTTCCCTCCCCATGGCACGATACTACACGTAAGTTGTCCTGGCATGTCCCTGCTTTCCCAAGCAGGGGGTCTGGGGATCACATGGGAAGAGGAAAGGAGTGCTGAGCCAGAGGATGAGGCTCATTCTCACCTTAGAAATTGCAAGTGCCCCATAATTAAGCTTCATCACCACCACGGTAGTAACAGCTCTTTCCTGAATGTCTGCAAGATGCCAGCCAATCTACTGCCTCACTTCTTTTCCAAAAAGTCTGTAAGGGGAGTGTTACTAACCCCATTTTGTAGATCTGGAAACTGAGGCTCAAAGAGGTTAAATAACTTCCCCTATGTCACATAACTTCCAAAAGACACAGCCAGGAATCAGACTTCATATCCTCTGTGCCACTCCATCCACCTCTCTGAAATCTCAGAAACAGTTTTGAATCTCAGTGACAGCATTGAGATTCAAAAGAACCTCAATCCAAGTCCCTGTGGCCTTTACTCCCAGTTTGGGCTTCTAACATGTACTTTCATTTCATCTCATTTCAGATTTGCATCCATCCTTATATTTTACTACTTTGTTGTCTATGCTCTGTCATAAGCTCCTTTAAGGAAGTGGGTGAGGCATGAGAAAAATAAAATAAGACTGACCTCTGGGAAACATTTCCTCTGCTTCTCTCTTGGACCCTGTAACGTCCTGGGCAAGGTGGGTCAGGGGCAGTCCTGGTCTCAAGGAGGTGACAGCCTGGCTGGGAAGCAAGACACATACACAGGAAGCACACAAATGACAAAACAGATGTCAGCACTTCAGGGTGTCTAACCTGGGTTCTGGTCTCCCTAGGATGCTGCTGCTAGCAGGTGAATTGTCACATCCAGGTTGTTAATGTCAGGGGGAAAATGCCGGTTGGCAAGCCCAGGATCTTTTTGGAACTTTATTTTTATTGTACAAGTGAACCTGCTGTAAACACGTACAGTCATTAGCTAAGGGTATTATCATTAGCTGTTATTGAGATAGAAAAATCTCCTGGAGGTGGTGGCATTGGTCCAGAGTTTCTGCCCTGTAAGGTTAGTGACAGCTCCCCAGGTCCTGACAGTGGCTGACAGGCATCTTTGAAACCAGCCAGGTGACTGAACCTATAACCTGTGTGACTTTAATGTCTTTAAAATATCTGAAAAGCAAATCACCCTTCAATATACACTCAATCTCAGTACTAAAGAGAATAAACATTTGTAAACAATTAGGTCAGGCCCAAAAAATCTAAGGTAAGGTTCACTGTATCCCAAAGTCATCTGAGCCTCACTAAGAAATTTCTCAGGAAGCCAGAAACATTCTCTTTACCCCTCTATTGAAGGGCATTGGCTCTCCATTCTCCTTTGAAGGCCTCCCCAAGCCACGAGAAGGCAGGAAGCACAGCCTCTGAAAAGCACGAACATGGGAGGCCTTCCCTGCTTTAAGGCTCAGCTGGTCTTTACCTACTCTTGGGAGTGATTGTTCCCCTCTGCCCACCTGTGAAGGAGAGCAAATACCCCAAATGCTCCAGGTGGTGATTCAGAGGACAGAGGTGGAAGGGCTAGGGGGCCAGTGGTGCATAAAGGGAGTGGGCCATCAGCACTGTCATACTGTTTCAGAATTAAATATGCAGACCAGAAGGTTCTATATACAAGAGACAGACAGCTCCTGGTGGGAGATCCCGTTGCAGACAACTGCTGTGCAGGTGAGCTTTTGGGGCCTCCACCCCATGTTCCATCTGCCATAGGCCCTCCCTTTTCTTCCCTTTCCTCCCCAGCAGAAGGTCAGCAGCTGCCCGCAGTGACAGTGTGAAGGGGCAGAGAGCAGCTGTGGTCTCTCCTAGTGAGGGGCAAGATCCCTGCAGAAGTCCTGGCTCACTCTGCAGTCTGCAGGCAGGGCCAGGCCAGGGGTGCTCATGCCCAGTTCCTTCCTGCCTGAGCCTTTACCTGCCAAGAACCTGCATGGGGTTCCCTCACCTCTTGACTCTTCTCTCTCTTCCCTCCCAGAGAAGATCTGCATACTTCCTAACAGAGGCCTGGACCGCACCAAGGTCCCCATCTTCCTGGGGATCCAGGGAGGGAGCCGCTGCCTGGCATGTGTGGAGACAGGAGAGGAGCCTTCCTTACAGCTGGAGGTGAGAGGCCCGTCCCCATTCTAGGGGATACTGCAGACCTGGCCTGGCCACTGGGATGCTCTGGCATCTTTGTGTCTGCGGATTCCTAGCCAGATCCACGTGTCTTCCTCCCTTAGATTTTCACCATCTTCCTCTGCACTTAGCTCCAACACCCTTGCCCTCTAGAATCTGCAGAAGGCAGTCCCTTCAGTAAAAACTGGCCCTGTCAGGTCCTTCTTTGGCCAAGCCCCAGAGGCCTCCAGGGCTAACACCTCCATTGGCACCATTATTCTGCAGTTATCCACCTTCTCCCCACAGGATGTGAACATTGAAGAACTGTACAAAGGTGGTGAAGAGGCCACACGCTTCACTTTCTTCCAGAGCAGCTCCGGCTCCGCCTTCAGGCTTGAGGCTGCTGCCTGGCCTGGTTGGTTCCTCTGTGGCCCAGCAGAGTCCCAGCAGCCAGTACAGCTCACCAAGGAGAGTGAGCCCTCAGCCCGTACTGAGTTCTACTTTGAACAGAGCTGGTAGGAAGACAGGAGGCTGCGTTTCAGCCTGGTGCACCCAAACCAAGCTCATCCTGCTCAGGGTCTATGGTAGGCAGAATAATGTTCTCCTGAAGACATCCGCACTGTAATCTTAAGATCTGTGTGTATGTTACCATACATGGCCAAAGGGGCTTTGCAAATGTGATTATGTTAAGGATCTTGAGATGAGGAGACCATCCTGGGTTATCCAGGTGGGCTTAGTAAAATCACAAGGGTCCTTGTGAGAAGGAAGCAGGAGGGGAGATTCAGACACTGGAAGAAACCATGCTTTGAATTTTGAAGATGGAGTCAGGGGCCTTCAGCCAACAAATGCAGGGGTTTTTAGAAACTGGAAAAGCCAAGGGAACAGACTCTCTAGGGGCTCCAGAAGGAGCACAGCTCTGCTGACACCTGGATTTCAGCCCAGTGACAACCATTTCAGACTTCTGATCTCCACAACTATAAAATAATAAACTTCTGTTATGTAAACCCCTAAGTTTGTGGTAATTTGTTATAGCAGCCATAGAAAACTACTACAGAGCCTCATTTGACCCCATGTGCAGTGTTTGATGCAAGAGACCTGTTGAGTTTTTAGAAAGCTAACCACAGCTTCTCCTCCAGTCCATCTGCTATGGAGCCTCTAGAAACAACCAAGAAGCCCCGGGCAGAACTCAGTGTCCTCTGTGCAGGGACAAAGCCTTGGGCTGCTTACGATGTAAGTTCTAACTCAAGTCTTGTGATTTTCTACCAGATACTTCACAGTGAATTGACAATTCTGTGGTCGACTGTTGGGCTATCTGCTAGTTGCTTTGAGTGTGCAAAGCAAGGAGTACCAAGGGACAGGCAATGTATATGTCCTGGATGTATTGAGTTTAAGGTTGCAGTGGAGCCTCTAAGTTGAGGTGACTTGGTATAGCTGGGAGTACAGGGCTGGGTTTCAGCTGAGAGTTTGCAATTGAAATTCATACTCATCCTCAGAGCCCACACTTTGCTGTTTCATGGAGAATATTTGGTTGGGCCTAAGCTAGAGCAGAGAACCTGTAGTATCAGGATTAAGAGAAGGTATGGGCTACTGGTGCTCTTCTTCTGGTGTCTAACTACTCAGCATTCACCTAGCATGTTCTGAGTTCCAACCATGGGGCAGCACTTTTAAGAATGCTCTGTCATCATCCCCATAATGACTCTTCAAGGCAAGCACTCTCACCTCCATTTGTTAGATGAGGAAACCGGACTAAGAGAAGTAAAATAACTTAATGAAGGTCATACGGGCTCTCTATGTTGGAGCTCAAGATTAAACTTGGTGCAGCTGACCTCAATGCCGTGTTGCAAATTTTTATCCCACTTAAGGAGCTGGGGATAGAATGGTGAATAAAACCAAACTACCTTGGGGCTGATACTTGAATGGGAGAAATACTAAATAATCAAATAAACGAACAAGAAAACAAAAAGGGCACTTTTCATGATTAGAGAGTGAGGGCAGCAGGTATCCAATGGACATATTCGATTATCAGACAGGGGAGTTAGGGGAGATGCTTTTTTTTTTTTTTTTCACTTTCTTGAAGAGGTAACATTTGAGCTGAGGCTACAGACAGGCAGGAACTGTGACTAGAAATAATCAAAGCTGAGGAGTAGCAAATATGTTGGCCCTGAGACAGAAAGGAGCTGTTGTGTTTAAATAATAGTAGAAGGCTGGGGTGGGGGCTGAAGCCTGGAGAACAAGGGAGCAGAAGGAGGTGAGCAAGACCAGCAGGGTTGGGTCATGCGAGGCCTTGAAGGCAAAGTACAGGCCTCCAAGTATTAAGTGTGAAGGGAGCCACACAGCTGGCTCAGGTACATTTAGGTTCTTTCCCTGAGCTGCTTCTCCACAATCTGTGTGTGCTCCAGGAACTTCATAGCCTGGCTAGCCATTGTAACTGTGTGTTTACATGGTAGAACTCTGTGCTTGTTTTTCAGTGCATGTTCTGTTCAACTTTGTGTCAGCTATGGCCAGAACAGCTGCTGGTATGCAGAAAAGGCTGAGTAAATGCAAAATCTTAAACAAGTTAATGAATAACCACACTTGATTCTCCTCCTTCTCCTTCTCCTTCTCCTTCCTTCTCCTTCTTCTCCTCCTCCTCCTCCCCCTTCTTCTCCTTCTTTTCCTTCTTCTTCTTTTATTTTTAGAGATATCTTCGTCTATCACCCAGGCTGGAGTACAGTGGCACAACCATGGCTCACTGCAACCTTAGCCTTTTGGGCTCAAGCCATACTATGCCTTAGCCTCTTGAGTAGCTGGGACCACAGGCATGCACCACCATGCCTGGCTAAGTTTTAAAAATTTTTTTTTAGAGACAGGCTCTCCTCATGTTGCCCAGGCTGGTCTTGAACTCCTGGGCTCAGATGATCCTTCCACCTCAGCCTCCCAAAGTGTTGGGATTGCAGATGTGAGCTGCCACATCCGGCCAATTACTTGGTTCTTGTTGGACATTCATGATATCATACTAGGAAAGCTATGGTACCAGGTAGACCAACACCATTGTAGCCTAGATGTGGAGCTGGCAGGGAGGGCTGGGCAGGGCTTTCCAGAGGAAAGAGCATTTAATCTGGGCCTCAAAG
The DNA here is from genome assembly GCF_009761245.1 of Sapajus apella. NCBI lineage: Eukaryota > Metazoa > Chordata > Mammalia > Primates > Cebidae > Sapajus > Sapajus apella. The sequence goes on along the minus strand of NW_022436992.1, from coordinate 14,008,237 downwards.
AAAAAGCAGATGTTTTCCAGGCAGAGAATGTGGGGGTGGGCATCCCAGGCAGAAAAAGCAGCTCAGGAAGGTGTGATGACGGAGAACTCCCAGCACATTTGAGGCATGGTGAGTCATCAACGTAGCCGGGACCCAGGGCTTAGACTGAGGAGTTGCTGAAAATTCAGATGAGAATATGGGTGGCTCCTGATTGCAAATGCCTTGTGAAGGATTTTTTTTTTCTGGGAGGCCCCAAGGAATCATCCAAGTATTTCAGGTAGGACCCAGATTTGAATCTTGGGGCCCTCAAATCAACATCGGGCCAACCCAGATCCTACTGGAGCCTCAGCCCTTCTCAGCGACACCCTCACTTCCCCACTCCCTCCCTGAATTCTGCTCAGCACCGACCCCGGGGTCAGCTTCCGTGCTGTGGTTTCACAGTCAGCCTGACCCCTGCTTCATCTTCCCTGACCAGTTCATCATCTTCATGATGTTGAAAGATGTGTTGAAAGATAAACTTGGGCATATTAAAATTTTAAGGAGTTTATTTGATCAGAGAATGATTCATGAATCATGAGGTGCCAAATTGCAAGTGATTCAGGGCTCCACCCAGGGGGCACCGGAAAAACTTTTATGAGGTGTTTAGGAAGCAAGAGGAAGAAAAAAATTCATTGGTTAAGTGGAAAGTCTCTAGTTGCAGACAAGCTGGTGAATCCTGATTAGCTAAATTTAAGTTTCGTTTTCTTAGTCGATGACCATTCACTCTGGCTTGGATTTAGTTTGCTTAGGCAGAAACCCAACATGCTGGAGCCGTCTCAGTCTAATACCTTCCCAGTTAATTATTTTAACACATGATAATTCATTTCTGCCTGCCCTTCCCTTGTGAACTGTGTCCACGGGCCACCCAGGCAAACCCAGGCCTCCTCCTACCAGTGGTCCCATCTCAATTTGAATCGTGTTCTTTATATAAGTAAAAAAAAAAATCAGCATGCAAAATATGCCAATTCTGTATCAGTACACAGAAGAGGAAGAGGACATAAAGACTTAGAAGACACATCTCTATGACTGAAGGACACATAGTGCAGGTTGGAAGCCAGACCTTGTGAATAAAAGCTCATATTTATTGACTGCAAGACATTCCAAATAGCACTTCGAATCAAGTTCTACAGGACACTGGTAGAAATAGTGATGGGACTTTCTGGCACTGGGAATTTAAAAGTAAGGAATGGAGCCAACTTCTGACAGGTACAGTTCAGGGATGCTAAGAGTATTCTTCTCTCACACCCCAAGGCTCATCCCTTAAATTCCTTCTCCTCCCTAGAAACCACACCAAAGTCTTCACTCCACAACCTAACCAGACTGTCAGGGTTATTATTATGTAAATTCTAGGGAGAGGTACACTTTACGTCTTATCCAGTATTTACATCTCAGAATGAACTGGTAGATACAGAGAGAGAGTAAACAGGCAGTTAGAACACAGTATGGCTAGGTAGCACCAGGGAGCAGGGTGGGTGGGGAGGGCGAATGTGTGTGCCTGTATGTGCGTGTGTGTGCTGTTTGTGTGTGCTTACAAGAGGCTCCAGATGTAGGCAACGGTTGATTCATAGAGGGCCCAGTCTTTGTTCCAAGAAGCTATGAACAACTTCACACAAGAGAGTGATGGGTCCAGGGCCTTCTACAACCTGTATGTCCTAAGTCACTCCACCAGGTTCGAAATCTAGTCACTCTTCCCTTTGACCCAAGTTTTCATCTTGCAATCCTAAGCCCATGCATCACAACAGCCCCTGTGAACACCTGCTCAAACATTGTACAGAAAACTCCACAGTGTACACAACGCACATTAGTTCTAGAGAAATCTAAACTGTGATTTAGAGAGGAAACGGTAAAAGTGAAGAAAAATGAAGACAACTTTAATGGATACTAACTTTTCCTTGATATCATTCTCTAAAATATACAACTATTTCATAAATGAATTTGACAGAAATGGCTGTAATGAACATAAACAGAAAAGTTAATGACTTGGACTGAAACGCTGGCATTCGGCTTACCTGACTTTATTTCTGGTTGGATTTTACGTTTGCATAACTCAAACGGTTCACCAGAATTCTGCCAAAACAGAGTCTATGTATCCCCCAGAGCAAATTCCAATCTCCGTCCTCTAAGGCACAGACTCCACGCAATGTAGAGATGTGATCCCCATGCCCTTTTCTGAGGCTGGGATTCTGCAGTGCGGCCTTTGGGCTAAAGATGGCGACAGAGATCAATGTTGGCACTGCCTTTTTGGGGCTAGGATCTTAATGAGCCATAACATTTAATTTTTCAAGTACTTAGCAGCGCGGTGTGTGTCAGCCTTTGTTCCTCACATCTCCACCTCACAGTAGATGTGTGCTCACACAATGCGTGAGAGTACAACTGGATCTTGTGAAGACTTCAGGAAGTCTGGGTGCCCATTCTGTTGGGTAACAATTTTCTTAGCTCTCCCTTGTCACGAGGGACACAGCCCCTGCTCTCTAGGAGTTTAGAGCTTAGGAGGGAAGATAGATATTAGACGCATACTCACTTTGCATTTTCCCCACCTACATGAAGGAGCACCACATGAATGCTTGATCCATTCTCCCCGTGACAGAGACACTGCTATGAATCTGTCTCCTGTACGCTCATCCCCTCCAACTCCCTTGGATGTCCTTGCCCAGGCTCTGGTCACAGAATTGGGTAACAAAGGATGCTGGGAGCCTTGAGTTCTAGCAGAGGTTCTTATACACTGGAATATTTCTCACAGACATTTTCTGAAGGTCCATAGTCACAGGCCCCACGATACAAAAAATAGCACTGGTTGTGCAAGTGTGTCTACATAAAGAACAGCAGATTTAGGTATCAGCTAGTTATATATTTTTTAGACTGGTTCCAGTGCACACAATCCAATGAGTGCTCATAGGTTTATGTGAAAATGGGTTATTTTTGGTATTCTTTTCCACATACCTCTCCCTGTTCATACCCTCTGCTTCAGACACTGGTGTCCTCACGATTTCTCAAAGACAAACGCTCCAGGCACGATGCCACTGCAGGTCTTCAGCGGCAGCCACCTTGTGTTTGGAACACTTGTTCCCCAATTACCTGCCTGAGTTGTTTCCTCAGTAAAGCTTACCCTGATTACCCCATTTAAAACTGCAATATGCACCCCCTCCAACCTCAGCACACTTAGATTACCTACGGTACTATCACATTCTAGTCCTTCTAGAATTTATTGTTTACTCATTGTACTTTTTTCCTTTATCCTCCACTAGAATGCAAGATCCACAGGGCAGAGGATTTTCTTTTTGCTTTGTTTATGTACTTCCATCATGCACAAGATTTTATGCTGCGTCAGGCGCTCAGCAGCATTTGCTGAATGAAGAAAAGAATAAATGTACAAGTAAGTTGGGAGAATACTTGGTTTGTCAAGTCTCCATGGGCATCAGTCTTAGGATGTCCAAGCAGGATTCCCAAAATGCTCCTACTTAGAGGTCACGCTGTGTGAAGAATAGAACCAGGACCCCTGTTCAGATTTGTCAGGAAGGACTGTGGCGGAAGGTGGGAGTAGTGAGAAAAGGGTCTAGTCCCCAGAAGGAAGGCTGGTGAGGGGCGGACAGGATCTCAGGGTTCCCAGTCAATGCCTGAAGCACTTTGCATGGTGTCTTAGTTATCGATTGCTGAGTGATGAACCAACCCAAAATGTAGTGACTTACAACATCAATGATTTATTATTCCTCCTGATTCTGTGAGTTGACTAGGTGGTTCCTCTGCTGACGTTGCCAGGGCTTTGTTGCATTCAGCTGGAGCCTCAGCTCAGCTGGAAAGTCCAAGATAGTCTCACCCATGTCTGGCTGTTGGTGCTGGCTGTTGGTTGGGGGCCTTGGCTCTTCATGTGTCCTCCCATCCTCCAGTAAACTGGAATGACTTCTACATGGTGATCTTAGTGCTGCTTCTCAAAAGGGGAAAGGTAGAAGCTGCAAATGCTCTTGAGGCCTAGGCTCCAAAGCTCACATTTGTCAGCAAGGACTGTGGCAGCAGGTGGGAGTAGTGGAGAAAGGGTCTAGTCTCCAGCAGGGGCGGGTGGGGGCGCTGGTGAGGGTGGAGGGTGGGGTCCTGGGGCTCCCAGCCAATATCTGAAGCACTTTGTCATGTCCTGCCTCATGTTATTCACTCCTGCCATAGCCTGTTGGTCTAAGTAAGTCCCAAGACCAGCACTGATTTATGGAGATGTGGATAGAGAAATGGACTCTTCCTCTTGAAGGGAAGACCTACAAAGAATTTGAGAGACAGCAAGGGGAGAAATGCCAGATGTAGGTGATGGAGAGGAAGGCAGCAAATCACACTGCCACGTGTGTACTTATGCAACAATTTTGCATGTTCTTCACATGTACCCCAAAACCTAAAATGCAATAAAATAAATGGGAAAAAAAATATTTTGTAGAGATGAGATCTTGCTCTGCTGCCTGGGCTGGTCTCAAGCTCCTGGCCTCATGAAGCCCTACTGTCTGGGCCTCCCAAAGTGCTGGGATTACAGGCATGAGCTACCTCACATGCAGCCTCCACTGGTTTAGAGTCTCCACACACAGCTTTTAGAATAATCCTTCTATAAATCAAACACTGCATGTTCTCACTCATAGTCGGGTGTTGAACAATGAGAACACATGGACACAGGGAGGGGAGCACTACACACTCGGGTCTATTGGGGGGAAATAGGGGAGGGACAGCGGGGGAAGGGGAGTTGGGGAGAGATAGCATGGGGAGAAGTGCTAGATGTGGGTGATGGGGAGGAAGGCAGCAGATCACACTGCCACGTGTGTGCCTATGCAACAATCTTGCATGTTCTTTACATGTACCCGAAAACCTAAAATGCAATCAAATTAAAAAAAAAAAAAAGAATTTGTGCCCAAAGTCACCGTGAACAAATAGAAGAGGAGGGGGTAAAGTACAGACAGATTCCCGAATGTGCACTCCTGACCATCATCCTATGCTGCCTCCATGAGAAACTCTGACATGGCTGTGTAGCCAGCAAACTCTTCACTGATTATTTCATCAAATGTTACTGACCGCCCCCCCCACCAATGGATTCAAATGCAGAGCTGGGAATGGAGCATACAGAATTGAATGGGGTCTAGTACTTGATGCTCCTAAGGAGGATGAGAGAGCCAGCCTTACCCAAGCTCTCTCAAATGTTCTTCATCTTGCTCACTGGTTTTAATGTTAACTAGGAACCCAAGTGAGAGGGTCAGCCCTTGGAAGGACTTCCAGAGGAAAGTGAAGCCCCGCTGGAGTCCCAGTGTGTGGGAAGTAAACTAGGAGAAGCAAGGACAAGCCTAAGGCTTAGCTCCTGTGCCACGGCTATGTATAAGGTTCGATTTCACAGCCTTCTCAAGTTCATACACTGCTCACACTACTCCTTGTTCCTCATGCTCTCCCAAGCCCAGAATTCAATGTTCAGCACACACTGAGAGCTTAATTAATGGCTTTGAATGATTCCTATGCAAGCCGAGAGGAATATCAACGTATGTTTTCTCAGACATACCCAAGAGTAGCCTGACCCAAATCCAAGATTATCTCCATGGCCTCCCTTTTTACATCAACTCAGAGGATGCTGTCGACGTTATATATTTGCATGCTTACTATGTTAAATAATAATTGACTGTCAGGGAACTAGAGGCTCTCAAATTCTCTTCACCAGTTACATAAGGATCAGTTGAAATGCTAGTTTAAAATGAAGGTTTCTGGGCCTCTACCCTTTACCGGCTGATACAAAATTATGGGACTGAGCCTAGGAAGCTGAATTTCTAGGCAGCCTGTGGGTTATTCTTACCAAGAGTCTGAGGATCTCCAGCCTCTATAGAACGTCACTTCTTCCATGACCATTTCTGCCATTGATGCTAAATAGACAGAATCCCTCCTTACTACCACCAGCTGTAACATGTGCTTGTCACATGATTTAAAAACAAAGCCACCTGTTGTAAGTCACAAGTCAGCCCCACAGAAGTTAGATCCCAATCAGGGAACATGACGCTCAGTATGCTTATGTTCCCATGACAAAAAAAAAAAAAAAAAAAAAAAACTAAAACAGGAAGTTGAAAATAAAACTTTTAAGTTTTTTATGTGGAACCATGCACCAAATTCTGACCCTGTCGCTCTCTGCTCATGTGCATTAGTCATAGGAGGTCATGGAAAATCATCCTCATTATGAGAGACTGCTCATCAGTCATTACCCCCACACCCTGAGGGAGAGCCAAAGCAGGTGACCCAGTATGCAAATTCAGGGAAGTTTGGTTCGGAGAGCTCACATCGCTCCTAACACAGGAGACGGAGGGTTTGGACTCCCGTAGGGTTGGGAGGTGCTTTGCCCAGGGCTGTGTAGTGTGGAGTTAGGAATATGTTTTTTGATGGTGTGTGTTCAAGATAGATGATGCCTCCTTCCCTGTTCTGGAGGTTGAGTCCTCTTCCATATAGTGTTGTCCTTTCGTACAGCTTTGTTGTACCATATAGATGGTACCCTCTGGGCCTGGCCAATCACTTGACCAAAGGGATGGCAGCTCTTGCTCTGAAGAGATCCTGAGCAGAGAATATATGTGGCAGAGCTCATTGCTACTCCCCACACACCCTGATGGCAGTAGGAGACACTTAACCTTTATCAGTGTTCTTATACGGCACCATATTGTGAGCTCCTAAGGGGTAGGGGCCTTGGCATTTTTATTTCTAGATAGAGAGTCTTGCTCACAAAATGACAGATATAGTCTGAGAAATGTGTCATTAGGCAATTTTGTTGTGTGAATATCACAGAGTGTACTTACACAAAACTAGATGGTACAGCCGACTGCACACCTAGACTGTATGGCATAGCCTTTTGCTCCTAGGCTACAAACCCACACAACATGTGACTATACTGAATACTGTACATATGCAAGCATAGAAAAGATACAGTAAAAATATGATGCTATAATCAATGGGACCACCGTTGTGTAGACAGTTCATCATTGACTGAAACTTCAGTATGCAGCAAGATTGCTCTCATAAATGAACACAAAATCATTGGGCCACCTTATATAGACGTGCAGGGTTTCCACGGCAAAGCTCTAGAGGGCACCACCCACATGTTGATATCACAGAATTGAATATTTACTATAACAATATTATGACAATTGGCTATAAAGTGCCTTGTACTAAAAAAAAAAAAAAAAAAGCTTCCTCATAACTCATAACTTTCCAGCTGATGGGAATAAAATCAGAATAGGCAGGCTTTTGTTAATTCACTCCAAGGAGCCACAAGTTGTTAAAGTGAACAGCACAGCCAGATCAGGAAATCCATACAAGCCTGATCTTTGTCAGGAGGGCAATATGGAGTCACCATGGGTAATTTCAAGCAGGGGAGTCACATGATCAGATTGACCTCCTAAAATAGTTGCTCTGGCTGCCGACTGGAGTATGGATCGTTGGCACAGCCAGTCAAGTGGTTTCCCTGCTCCAGTGGGGCTCACCTCCAGTCCAGGTGAGGGATGATGGGTGTTTAACAATTCCTGCAGGAGATTTGAGAGAAGTTAATAGATTTAAGACACCTTTGGGAGGTAGAGTTGATAGATTTTGGTGATTTATTGTAGGCAGAGTGAGTCATTGTGAAAGTTTCTAGTTTTGCTGTCTATTGGTAGATATCTCTACTAATGAGTGGTGATTCTGTTGATGGATGGTGATTCTATTCACTGACGTAAGGAATGCTGGAGAAGAAAGTGGTAGTTTGGGGGTGGGGAGTGTGGAAATGACAAGCTCTGCTTTTGCCTGTGTTGAATTTTGAGGTGTATGCGAACATCCAGGTAGAGGTTTTCAGTGGGCAATTACATATATAGACCTGGAGTGCAGGAGAGAAATTTGGAATGGAGATATAAATTTTGAAGTTTTCAGCAGAAAGATAATTGAACTTACAAGGTGAATGAAACGAAGAGAGAGCTTAGTTTAAGAGAGAAGACGGCCTAGGAGAGAGAGATATTTGAGAGGCAGGCAGAAGATGAAAAGCCTTCAACGGAGGTTTAGAAGGAGAGGCATGGAGAGGCAGAAGGAAAATCAGAAGTGGAATCATGGAAGTCTGTGTAAGAGGGCTTTAGGGCGAGAGCTGGCAGTGTTGAACACTATCAGCAGATCAAGTCCAGAAAAGTTTGAAAAGCGTTCATTGGGTCTAGGAGCTAGACACTCCAGAGTGCTGTCAGGAGAGTGACTGAGCAGAAGGGAAGATGCAGGGTCTTCAGGAGTGAGTAGAAAGTGAGAACACAGCGATAGTGAGTAGAGAATTCTTTTAATAACTTTGGCTGTGAAGGGGAGGAGAGAGAGAAGGGTGTAGCTAGAGGGAGTCACGGGGCTAAGGGAAGAAACTGACAAGATGTGGCAGGTTTAAACAAGTGTGAAAGCTGATAGGAAGGAGCCAATGGACACTGGCAGGTTGGAAAAAACAGGGCGAGGTTACAGTATGGGTACATGCATGAGCTCTCGAGCAAACCTGCCTGGATTCAAATTTCTACTCTGTTATTTCTCAGCAGAGAACATTGAATGAAATCGGTGTACTCAAATTACTTTTAAAGTTGTAAGTGTAGTAGAATCATGCTGTTGTTACTTTCTGATGAATCTAGGAGCAAAGAAACATGTCAGTCAGTGGTTGGCCAGGTGTGGTGACTTATGCCTGTAATCCCAGTACTTTGGGAGGCTAAGGTGGGTGGACCACCTGAGGAGAGGGGTTCAAGACCAGCCTGGCCGTGTCAGTGAAACCCACCTCTATTAAAAATAAAAAATTAGCTGGGTGTGGTGGCATGCGCCTATAGTCCCAGGTACTAGGGAGGCAGAGGCAGGAGAATTGCTTGAACCTGGGAGGTGAAGGTTGCAGTGTGCCAAGATCACACCACTGTACTCCAGCCTGGGCTACAGAGCAAGACTTAATTTCAAAAAAATAAAAAGAAAAAGAAAAAAAAAGAGAAAAATGTAGGTGACCTTCTTTATACTTAGTAATAAATCTTTTCAGCATTTATACCATTAAAAATATGAAAATGCTTTTTCAGTATTATTTCCATTTATCTATTTATCTATGTTTCATGTATCTATTGCTGTGGAATAAACCACCCTTAAGCTTAGTGGCTTAAAAATAGAAATCATTTATTTTGTGCTAGCTTTGGCAGCACATTTTCTAAAATCGTAACAATAGGGAGAAGTTTAGCATGGCCCCTGCACAAGGATGACATGGAAATTCATGAAGTATTCCAGAAGAATTTTTTTTTAAGAAAATATTTATTCTGCTTTGTGAATCTGTAATTGGGCAGGACTCAGTAGGGACATCTTGTCTTCATTCCACTCAATGTCAACTGATGGGAGTCAGAGGGTGGGAACTGGAGTGATCAGATGGCTGCCTTACTTTCAGGTCTGGAGACTGATGCTGGTTCTCTGCTGGAACCTCAGCGGGATTGTTGGCCTAATCACCTTTGCTTGGCCTCTTCATGACACCTGCAATTCCCCAAAATATGGTGACTGAGATTTGGGAGTGAGGGCTGGGAGAGAGAGTCAGGCAGAAACTGCATAACTTTTGATGACCTAGCTTCAGAAGTCATTCCATATAACTTTTGCCTCATTCTATTCACTAATGCCAGTCTGTATGCAAAGGGAGGAAAATCATACTCCACATTTTAATAAGAAAAGTCTTGGCCGGGCGCGGTGGCTCACGCCTGTAATCCCAGCACTTTGGGAGGCCAAGGTGGGTGGATCACGAGGTCAACAGATCGAGACCATCCTGGTCAACATGGTGAAACCCCGTCTCTACTGAAAAACTACAAAAAATTAGCTGGGCATGGTGGCGCGTGCCTGTGATCCCAGCTACTGAGGAAGCTGAGGCAGAAGAATTGCCTGAACCCAGGAGGCGGAGATTGCAGTGAGCCGAGATTGCGCCATTGCACTCCAGCCTGGGTAACAAGAGCGAAACTCCGTCCCAAAAAAAAAAAAAGAAAAAGAAAAGTCTTAAAGAATTAATAGACGTATTTTTAAAATCAGAACAGCAACAAGTTGCCAATTAAGACAACAACTTACAGGTTTCATTTTCAGGGTTTTTTTCTATAGTACATTGAAACATTTTCTGAAACCTTTGATGTCTTACACTGATTAGTAAACATAAAAAATTTTCATTCTTAACTGGATGTTCTTTTGTTCAAATCTTTGCAATGGCATATTTATTTTAACTAGGAACAGAAAAGTTGGAGATGATGGCTGGGTACTGTGGCTCACAGCTGTAATCCTCGCACTTGGGAGGTGGGGCAGGTGGATCACCTGAGGTCAGAAGTTTGACACTAACACCTTGCAGCTTAGAGCCCAGCTTGGCGTCAACATGTCTGGGGACAGTGCTCATGGGTTGGCTGACTCACAGAGACAAACCTGATGTTCTTCTACAAGGGAGTGTAGTACAGAGTTTGGGGCTGGAAGGAGAGGTCTTGTCCCACCATGAGCCTTACTCTTCAATAGCTGTGCGACCCTGGACAGACTCCTGCAATGTTCTGGATCTTGTTTGGTGCTTTGTGACATCAAAATGCTCACTTATAAAGTGAGTGGTAAGGATGGCAGCCACTGCCACAGGTAACTCAATGCTTTCTGTGTCTTACTTCAGTCCCTCAGATTCAAAGTCTTCAGTAAGAGCATCCATAGGTCCTATCTTTGCTCATGTGCCCACACCATTTTCACTGTCAGGGAGGAGAGGGGACTAGTTAGTTCTTCCCGGTTATGAAACGGAAGGCGGAGCCCTGTCTCCTACCAAAATGAGATCAGTGTGGAATTTATCCCCAAATAGAAAATATGTTAGTTAATGGGCAGAAAATGTAAAAGCCACTACACTGTAAATGCCTGTATAATTGTACATACTTTTAAATAGAGATTGCCCACTTTTGCTTCCTCCAGGGCATGGCACTGATGTCCATGAAGTCCTAAGTTTAATAGGCTAACTGTGTATTTCTATTACATCTTAAACACTTTAAAACACAGAAATATATCCTGAGATCTGAAATTATTTTATGCACCATCAATGATATACATTGTACACTTTAGGAACACAAATGTGAAGTGTTGACAACAATTAGTGTGGCAAATTAATCACTGTGGGTAGATCCATGTGCATCAGTCAGGTTTCTGTGGAACAAGCAGTGGGAATAGTCTCAGATTAATTTAAACAGAAATTTATTGAAAAGTTTTAGAAAAAGACAGTACGTAAAATAAAATCAGGTTAGTTCCCAGAATTAATAGGAAGGCTGGAGAACTGGCTCAGAAAATGGACAAAGATCAAGGAAGATTTTTGTTGGGAGTGGGAAAAGTTCCAATAAAGGATAGAGAGAGAAGGGCTATTCACAGTGAAAGGAGCATTCTGCTGTAACATTCTCTTCCTTTTCTTTTCTGGTGGTGTGTGTGTGTGGTGGGGCTGAGGGGGGCGCCACTGGATTGAAAATCATTTTATTTTCAGGATTACTTCTTTTTTGTGTGTGATTACATTTTTTTCAATACGTTTCTAGAAAACAGGTGTGTTTGGTTACATGAGTAAGTTCTTTAGCAGGGATTTTTGAGATTTTAGTGCACTCATCACCCAGTGTACACTGTGTAGTCTTATTCCTCACCCCTCGCACCCTTTCCCCTGAGTCCCCAAAGTCCATGTATTATTCTTATGCCTTTGAGACCTAATGGTCTAGCTCCCACTTACGAGTGAAAACATACAATGTTTGGTTATCCATTCCTGAGTTATTTCGCTTAAAAATAACGGTCTCCCATTCCATCCAGGTTGCTGCAAATGCCATGATTTCATTCCTTTTCATGGCCAAGTAGTATTCCATGGTATATATATTTATCACATTTTCTGTATCCACTTGTTGATTGATGGACATTTGGGATGGTTTCGTATTTTTGAAATTCTGAATTGTGCTGCTAGAAACATATGTGGCAAGTATCTTTTTCATATAATGACTTCTTTTTCTCTGGGTAGATACCCAGGAGTGGGATTGCTAGATCAAATAGTAGATCTATTTTTAGTTCTTTAAGAAATCTCCACAGTGTTTTCCATAGTGGTTGTACTAGTTTATATTCTCAACTACAGTGTAAAAGTGTTCCCTTTTTATCACATCCATGCCAATATCTATTATTTTTTAATTTTTTTGCTTATGGCCATTCCTGCAGGAATAACTTGGCATTGCATTGAAGTTTTGATTTGCATATTCCTGACAGTGATATTGAACATTTTTCTGTAGGTTTGTTGGCCATTCGTATATCTTCTTTTGAGAATTGTCTATTCATGTCCTTACCCCACTTTTTGATGGGATTGTTTTTTTCTTGCTGATTTGTTTGAGTCCTTGTAGATTCTGGATATTAGTCTTTTGTTGGATGTATAGATTGTGAACATTTTCTTCCACTCTGTGGGTTTTCGGTTTACTCTGATGATTATTTCTTTTGTTAGGCAGCAGCTTTTTAGTTTAATTAAGTCACATTTATTTGTCTTTATTTTTGTTGTGTTTGCTTTTGGGTTCTTTGTCATAAAGCCTTTGCCTAACCCAATGTCTGGAAGGGGTTTTCCAATGTTATCTTCCAGAATTTTTATGGCTTCAGGTCTTAAATTTAAGTTCGTGATCCATCTTGGGTTGATTTTTGTATAAGGTGAGAGATGAGGATCCAGTTTCGTTCTTCTACTTATGGCTTCCCAATTATGTCAGCACCATTTGTTGAAAAGAGTGTCCTTTGTTGGCTTTGTCAAAGATCAGTTGACTGTAAGTATCTGGCCTTTTTGCTGGGTTCTCTATTCTGTTCCATTGGTCTATATGCTGGTTTTTATACCAGTACTATGCTATTTTGGTAACTATGGCCTTATAGTACAGCTTGAAGTCGAGTAATTTAATGCCTCCAGATTTGTTCTTTTTGCTTAATCTTTCTTTGACTATGTGGGTTCTTTTTTGGTTCCATATGAATTTTAGGATTTTTTTCCTAGTTCTGTGAAAAATGATGGTGGTATTTTTATGGGAATTTCACTGAATTTGTAGAGTGCTTTTGGCAGTATGGTCATTTTCACAATATTGATTCTACTCATCCATGAGCATGGGATGTGTTTCCATTTGTTTGTGTCATCTAGAATTTCTTTCAGCCGTGTTTTGTAGTTTTCCTTGTAGAGGTCTTTCTCCTCCTTGGTTAAGTATATTCCTAAGTATTTTATTATTTTTTGCAGCTGTCATAAAAGGGGCTGAGTTCTTGATTTGATTCCAAGCTTGGTTGCTGTTGGTGTATAGCAGGGCTGCTGATTAGTGTACATTAATTTTGTATCCTGAAACTTTGCTGAATTCACTTACCAGTTCTAGGTACTTCTGGATGAGTCTTTTGTGTTTTCTAGGTATACAATCATGTCATCAGCAAACAACAGCAGTTTGACTTCCTCTTTACTGGTCTGGATGCTGTTTATTTCTTTTTCTTCCCTGATTTCTTTGGCTAGGACTTCCAGTACCATGTTAAATAGAAGTGGTGAAAGTGGGCATTTTTGTCTTGTCCTATTCTCAGAGGGAATGCTTTCAACTTTTTTCTGTTCAGTACAATGTTGGTTGTAGGTTTGTCATAGATGGCTTTTATTATCTTAAGATATGACCCTTCTATGCCGACTTTGCTGAGAGTTTTAATCATAAAAAGACACTGAATTTTGTCATATGCTTTTTCTGCACCTATTGAGATGATCATGTGATTTTTGTTTTTAATTCTCTTTATGTGATGTATCACATTTATTGACTTGTGAATGTTAAACTATCCCTGCATTCCTGGTATGAAACCCACTTGATCATGGTGGATTATCTTACTGATTAGCTAGTGTTTTGTTGACGATTTTTGCATCTATGTTCATGAGGGATATTGGTCTGTAGTTTTCTTTTTTTGTTGTGTCCTTTCCTGGTTTGGTATTAGGGTGATACTGCCTTCACAGAATGATTTGGTGACGATTCCCTCTTTCTCTATCTTTTGGAGTAGTGTCAATAGTGTTGATACCAATTCTTTGAACGTCTGATAGAATTCAGCTGAGAATCCATATGGTCTTGCGCTTTTTCTCTGTTACTATTTCAATTGCAATTACTTTTAATTACCATTTCAATCCCCTTGCTTGTTATTGGTCTGTTCAGAGTTTCTATTTTTTTCTGGTTTAATCTAGGAGGGTGTATATTTCCAGGAATTTATCCATCTCCTCTACGTATTCTAGTTTATGCATACAAATGTGTTCATAGTAGCCTTGAATGACCTTTTGCATTTCTATGGTATCAGAATGTCTTTCATTTAATTTCTAATTGAGTTTATTTGGATCTTCTCTTTTCTTTTCTTGGTTAATCTCACCAACAGTCTATCAATTTTGTTTATCTTTTTAAAGAACCATCTTTTGTTTCATTTTTCTTTTGTATTTCTTTTGCTTTCAATTTCATTTAGTTCTGCTCTGATCTTGTCATATTACCAGAATAGTTTTTCTGCTTTATTCTCATTTGGGTAGACTATGTCAGAGGGAAGATCTGGGACACAAGGGCTGCTGTTCAGATTCTTTTGTCCCTCGGGGTGCTCCCTTGATGTGGTGCTCTCCCTTCCCCTAGGGATGAGGCTTCCTGAGAGCTGAACTGCAGTGATTGTTATTTCTCTATTGCACCTGGCCACCCAGTAGAGCTACTGGGCTCTGGGCTGGTGCGGGTCCCATAATATGATCCATCTTCAAGTCTCAGCCACAGATGTGAGCACTTGCTCTGGTGGAGGTAGCAGGGGAGTTGAAGGAGACTCTGTGAGGGTCCTTGTATTTTTGTTAAGTGCACTGGTTTTGTGTTGGTTGGCCTCCAGCTAGGAGGTGGTGCTTTCAAGAATGCATCAGTGTAGGGAGGATCAGGCAGTGGGTGAGACTCACTCCTGGCCATAGAGCTCCTAAGAGATTATGTCCTTTGTATTTAGCTATCAGGGCAGGTAGAGAAAGGTCATCAGGCGGGGGCAGGATTAGGCTTGTCTGAGCTCATACTCTCCTTGGGCTGGATTTGCTGTTGCAGCTATGGTGTATGGCATTGTTGTTCCCAGGCCAATGCAGTTATGTTCCCAGGTGGATTATGGCTGGGTCTGCTGTGTCACGCAGGTTGCTGGGGAAGTTGGGGAAAGCTGGCAGCCACAGGCCTCACTCAGCTCTCATGCAGCCCACAGCCCAAAAAGCTAGTTTCACTCCTACCATGCCCCACCAACAGCACTAAGTTTATTTCCAGGCAGCCGGTGGGCAGGGCTGAGAACTTGCCGCAGGCTACAAGCCTCCCAGCTGAGAAAGCAAGCAAACTCAGTTCCTCCGTTGTCCCATGGAGCCTGCAGCGGCAATCCAGCTCCTTCAAAGAGTCTGTGGACCCTCCCTACTTTCCTAGTATGATTCTGTGGTAGTTCTTGGAGGAAAAGTTCATGATGTGGGTCTCTACACACTGCTCTGTTCATCTGATGGGAGCTGCAAATCATTCCTGCCTCCTATCTGCCATTTTTCCTCAGTATCCTCTTCCTTCTTAAAAGCTGAAAAACTGGAGATTATTTTGAGGTCAGGCACATTCATGTTCAGGCCAATAGGTACTAGCTGAGCCTTGTGCTAGTCACAAGAGAAGCAGCAAACGACGAGATGAGGACAGGAGCCTGTCAGACCAAGCACTGGCCCCCGAAGGAGACACAGAAGAATGAGCTGTGGTCCTCACAGCGATGAGGTTGGCCTAATGGTTTCCTTTGTAGGCACTGTGCCACTGTGCTTCCTATGGCACCCCACCTAGAGGCACTTCAATCACCCCATCACACAGATGAAGAAACTGAGGCTCACAGAGGTTAAGGAGTTTATCCCAGTTAGTAAGTGGTGCCGACAAGAATCAAATTTAGACTGTTCTGACGAAGCCGTGTTTGTAATCACCACATATTCATGCTCCTTCTTAGCAGAAGGTATCTAACAAGCTCTAACAAGCCAAGATTCAAATGCCACAAAGAAGATCCAAATGACCTGTGGGGAGGAGAAGACTGTCAGTGGCTGGGTGATCAGGAAGACTTTGTAGGAGAGGAAAAATATTTTTTCTCTGTTCTCATAAGTTCTTAGTTGGAATGGACAGATTAATAAGAGAAAAACAAGTATAATAACATGTGTATTGTATGTATACATGGGAGACACCCAGAGAATAAGTAGCTCTTAAAGAGGTGACTTTGAATTCCAGCTTATATAGCATCCTCAACAAAGAACAGTGTAGTTTTAGAGACACGACTCGAGAATTAAAAAGGACTTTGAGTCTCTAATAGTAGTGACTTGTGGAAAAGTGAAATGTCAGGGAAAGTTGGTAAAGCTTGTTAATGTAAAAGCTTCTGGTGCCATCTCCAGACTCATAAGAGTCTTAAAGTTGTCTTCATTGGTTGACCTTTGTCCTCCCTGGTGGATGAGGTTGGGGTGGGGAGTAGGGGTTGGAGTAGCCAGGGGGTTTCCTTCCCCTTATGGGAAGAGATATTCACATTTCAAGACTGGGAGCAGGAGGCCTGATGTGATTTGAGCTGTGATATAAAACTGGCATTCACAGATATTTTGATATCTCATACCAGTAATCTTCTTAAAAATTTGGGAAAACAACTTTTAATTTTTACAAGAACATTAATAAAAATAACAGGTTGCACCTACTATAACCTCTATTTCATAAAAGAAAGGCCATTTTTACATTTACTCTCCACTCAATGAGCATGATCTCAGAAGAAAGGACTGCCCTTCTCAAGAGGGAAGAGTTAACAATAGCACCCTAACATATGATTTTCTCATTTCATTTGGCTCATTATTAAAACTGGCACTGGTCTAAGGACGAACGTGTAGAAACCACTGCTCTGAAATATCTGGAAATAGTATAGCAGGCAAGTTAGAGCCGGGAAGAGAGATTTTAATTCTTTTTTTTTTATTGTACTTTAAGTTCTGGGGTACATGTGCAGATCTTGCAGGATTGTTGCATAGGTACACACATGCCTTGGTGGTTTGCTGTCTCCATCCCCCTATCACCTACATTGGGCATTTCTCCCAGTGTTATCCCTCCCAACCTCCCTGCCCCCAACCCCACTGTCCCTCCCCTAGCCCTCACCCCCAACAGACCCCAGTGTGTAATGCTCCCCTCCCTGTGCCTATGTGTTCTCATTGTTCAACACCCGGTATGAGTGGGAACATGAGGTGTTTGGTTTTCTGTTCTTGTGTCAGTTTGCTGAGAGATTTTTATTCTTGAGGAGCTTGTCTTAGTCACCTCAGACTGTCATAACAAAATACCACAGGCTAGGTGGCTTAACCAACAGACATGTATTTGCTCTCTGTTCTGGAGGCTGTGATCAAGTCTCAGGTCACCCGCTTGCCAGCTGGCAGACAGCTACCTTCTCAGTGTGGTGTTTCTTTGGTGTCTGTGCAGGCACAGAAACAGTGAGAGCTCTCTGGTGTCTCTACCTCTTCTTATAAGGACACCAATTCTATTGTGTCAGGGTCTCGCCCTTATTTAACCTTAATTACTTTCCTATAGGCTCCATCTTCAATATAGCCACATTGGGGTTTAGGACTTCAATTGCGGAGGGATCCAGTCCACACAGACCTATTGCAATGGTTTAGACGAGCAGTTCTAATTGGGGGAGGAGGAAGCCTGTGGGAATGGGAAGGAGAGGTCAGGCCCAGGAGGAGCTGGGATGGAGGTGCAAAGTATTCCTGCTGACCTGACATCCCACGCCTACGGCAGACATACTACTTGATCAGACAATACTTTATTGGAATCAAAGACACAAACTCACAGTCCTCAGCATCATAGTTCAGGCAGCCTGTATCAGTAGATCAGAGTGGGCACATGACCTGGTGCTGTCACTACATCCTGTGAGTAGAGATGGGATCGGAATGGAGGTGGAGGAGTCACAGGTGGTCCTGATGTCACAGGGCTGGGAGTCTGGGAGAAGTGAGGTAGATAATATTATGGTCCCCAAAGACATCCATGTCCTAATGTCTATAATCAATCCAAGTGTTACCTAACATAGAAAATAGGATTTTGCAGATGAGATTAACTAAGGATCTCAAAATAGAAAGGCTCTCCTGGATTATCCAGGTGTATCCAATGTGATAGCAAGGGTTCTCCAAAGAGGGACACAGGAAATTGAACTGCAAAGGAGATGTGCTGATAAAAGGAGAGGTTGGGTCTGGCACAGTGACTTATGCTGTAATCCCTGGACTTTGGGAAGCTGAGGCGAGTGGATCACGGGGTTGGGAGTTCGAGACAAGCCTGGCTAATGTGGTGAAACCTGTCTCTACTAAAAATACAAAAATTAGTCAGGCGTGGTGACAGGCACCTGTAATCCCAGCTATTCGGGAGGCTGAGGCAGGAGAATAACTTGAACACGGGAGGTAGGGGTTGCAGTGAGCCCAGATTGCACCACTGCACTCCAGCCTGGGCAAAAGAGCAAGAGTCCATCTCAAAAAAAAAAGAGGAGAGTTTCTAGCGGAGTGACGTGGCCATGAGAAATATGTTGCCTCTAGCAGCTGACAACAATGAGGAAATAGATTCTCCTGTAGAGTCCGGAAAGACCATAGCAGTGCTGACACCTTGATTTGAGCCTAGTATCCCCTCTTTCTTCTGACCTACAGAACTGTAAGAGGATAAATTCGTGTTTTAAGGCACGAAGTTTGTGGTAATTTGTTATAGCAGCAATGGGAAACAAATACAGGAAGGGTTGTATCATCATCAGAAATACAGCCTTCAGAAGAAAGATGGCTGGGGAAAGCAGAGGGTGCGGTGGCAAGGTGATGGATTCTGTTTGGGACATTCTGGGTATCGTATGCATATTATTGGGGAACTGTCCATCAAAAGCTGGAGTTTCAAAGAGAAAAAAAGAAGGAACAACAATATTTTGAAAGGGAGAGAAGTAGGTAATATTCAATGTGTTTTGAGTATACCTAAAAGGTTTTTGGTTCTTTCACCAAGTTATTCAATTTTCGCGGCATCCAGGGGTGCTTTTCTTTTTTCTTAAACCAAATTTTCTCAGTTAAGTGTCCCATGTAAGGGACCAGGGTTTAAGAGATGTGACTAAGACTAGATGGAATGGTTTTCATCATTACATGGTACTACGGTTCTACTGAAGCACTGAGGAAGGAAGTCTAGAGAGTTCCTGGGAAGTGTCTGGAGTCTTCTCAGTAACACACAAAGTGAGGCAGAGGTACTGTCAGGGTTAGAAGGTTAGAGGTAAATAAAGTTCAGGGCAATGGTACTTGGAGAGGAGTGAATCTTTGATAACTTGGAGGAGATGCTTCTCAGAGGAAAATTTCTTCACAGCATGAAGTCACCAGCTCTAAGACCAGTGGGTGTTCTGGGGGATGTTAGCAGTGACTCACTGTCTGTTGGTCCAGTGGAGGGAGGGATGAAAGGCCATGTAGTGGGTAGAGTATCTGACTCCTCCTGCCCCCACAGTGTCTATTCCTGGCCCTTCTCACAGTGGGGGCAAAAGGTATGCAAAGGGATTTCCGCAGTGTCTGGGTGCTCCCAGGAGACAGAAAAGTAACTGATGACTTGGAGTTGGAGTCTTGTTGATTCAAGTAGCTGGGGTGTTTGGGATTTCGACACCTCCCTTTATTTTACATGTATGGTGCTGAGTGAGGAGTCAAAAGGCTTTGGTCTTGGTCTACCCCAGTGGCCCACAAGCCTGGGTACATGGCTAACATTTACTGTGCACTTAGCATGTGCCAAAGAGCTTTATGAAACAGGTTCTTTTTGATTCCCACTATACTGATGAAGAAACAGAAGGCCAGAAAGCCCCAGTAACTTGGCCAAGGTCATGTAGCTAGTAAGTGGTCCAGCTGAAATTTAAAACCAGGTTTATTCAATTCCAAATCCACATCTGATTTATTTTGCCATGAATTAAACATAGTTCTGATTTTGAGAAACTCCCAGTCCTAGTGGGAAATCAGATGGAATCACAAATTACCAAAACACAGTGTAGAAATGTAAAAATAAAAACAAAGAAGTGAGAACCCTGCAAGGAAGCTGTAACACCAATTGAGAATGCACGGAGGAAAGTTTTCAGAGGAGGTGGCCTTGCAGCTGGGCTCAGGGGTGGATGAGTTCCTGGCTAGAAGTGCATGGTGGGTAGAGGGAGAACATAGAGAAAGGCATGAAGATGGTAAACATGTTTGGAAAGAGTGAGTACTAGGCTGATGAACACGATGAGTCAGGAGCTTATGACGTCAAGGGCTGCTGCTGGCACAGTTGATGACTGAAGTTTCTGTGAACCCTAACATTTCCAGCAGAATACTAGGACCAGGCTGCGTGTATATCATCTCTCATGACAACACAAATGTTTGGGCTTACTTGTCATCCTGCTCAGTAGTTATTATGTCACTCACATTAAAGATGTATCAAGGTAAATTTTTTGTGAGAATTGAAACTCTATATATGTAGTTACAGCCCTCACAATTTGCCACCCAAAGGATATGGTCATTTAATCATGAGGCACAACCATCTGCTCAGAACTTTTTTAAACTGGGAGAAATTTACATCCTACTTCCAACTCTTCTGAGAACTGTGCAGCTCAGGAATCTCCTTCCCCTTTTTGATCCCCCAGGTGGGTGAGATGACATTGACAGTGTGTTATAGGCACTTTTCATGTTTACTACCCCGTATTCAAAATTACGCATTCCAAACAGCTGTATAATTGTCTACAAATGTAGCATTATTAGTTGATTTTCCTTCTTTGCACATTGAGGTTACCACTAATGTTTTGCTATTTTTAATGATGTTGAAATAATCATGAGGTTTTTATTCTTTGAATTATTTTACACTGTAATGTTCCTGGAAATGAGATTAATTGATCAAAGATTAGTAACATTTTCATGACTTTTGATACATGTCACTCAGTCACCTTCTGGAAGAGTTAGAATGAGAGCCTATTGCTGGCATCCCATTTCATGGCAATCTCACTAATGTTGGAAAATGGGCTTTTCCTATTTTCTGCTAATTCATTAGTTGTTAATGCCTTATTTTAACTATTATTCCCTTGTTATTGGTGAAAGTTAAGTATTTTCTCTCTAAATTCTACTGTTTTGCACAATTTCTTTTGCTCACTTCTTTACTGGAATTTTAATATTTTTCTTTCCAATTTGTATCACTTCAAAATTACATGTGATAAAATAAGCAAAGATTCTTTCTTAGAGGCTAAACATGAGTAAAGAAAAAGAACAGCAAGGGATAGTGAATAAAGACACAAAATAATAACTTACTTTTATTTTTGAAGCTTTTCCCAGGCAGTAATTCTTGACCTTTTTGAGATTATAAATTACATTGAGATATGTATTCTTATCCCCCAAATGAAACTGACTTAGTGCATAAAACTTAGATGAGTTGTTAGACCCCCTGGAGTATATCCACAAAACATTCTCAGGTTAAGAAACATGTCGAAATAATCTATAATAACTAATTATCTGTAGTAACTGCTTTAACCAAAATGTTTAACTATTGCTTATGATTACTTGTCTTAGCAAATAGCTAAATTGTTGAATTTTGTGTTAGAACATCAATATTATAAATAATTTAATGTGGCCCCTTTTCCCATTTTTTTTTTTTGAGAGTTTTGAGGTTATCACTAAGTGGGCTTTAAAGTACCAGGTAGGAATTTGATCTCACTGCTCAAACCTCCAACTACAGGCATGAAATGGTCCCAGTGATGTGGAAACCTCAGAGTCTAAAACAAAAATAGCAGACTGAGGCCCTCAGAAACCAGACTTACCAGATTCAGAATTTAATATAATTATGTTTGAAAGATATAAAGAAAAAAAGTCAAATTAAAAAGTGAGCAAGAGACAGACATAGTGGCTCATGCCTATAATCCCAGCACTTTGGGAGGCCGAGGTGGGTGGATCATGAAGTCAGGAGTTCGAGATCAGCCTCTACTAAAAATACAAAAATTAGCTTAGCATGATGGTGTGTGCCTGTAATCCCAGCTACTCAGGAGGCTGAGGCAGAAGAATTGCTTGAACCTGGGAGGCAGAGGTTGCAGTGAGCTGAGATCATGCCACTGAACTCTAGCCTGAGTGACAGACTAGGACTCCTTCTCAAAAAAAAAAAAAAAAAAAAAAGTGAGCAAGAAGTAAGAATAACAAATGAACTGGGATATATGAGAAATAATTAAATTGAGCTTTTAGAAATAATATATACAGTTGTTGAAGTAAAAACTCAAGTCAATAGGTTTAAACAGGAAAATGAATATAATTAAAGAAAACTATTGTGCTGAAAGAGTTCAAAAAATGTTACATAGAATGCAAAATGATGAAATAGGGCAATTCAGTATATGACAGATATGTTAAGACCCTGTGAGGATAGTATGAGAAGACCTGATACACATCTAATCACAGCCCCTTAAGGTGAAAGGATAGAGACAGCAACAATATTGAGGAGTTGATGTCTGAGACTATTCCAGAACTGATAAATAAATGAATGAATCCACGGATCTCAGAAACACAGCTTTTACAAAGGATAAATGAAGAAAAATTCGCCATAGATACATTGTAATGAATCTGTGAATCACCAAAGCTAAAGATATTATTTCACAAGTAGAATGACAGCTGACTTCTCAACAACAATGGAAGCAAGGAGACAGTTGAATGTCATCTTAAAAATGATGAGAGAAAAACTGTTAACATAAAACTGTGTACCTATCAAAAATATCTTTCAGCCAGGTGTGATGACTCACGCCTGTAATCCTAGCACTTTGGGAGGCTGAGGATGGTGGATCAGCTGAGGTCAGGAGTTCAAGACCAGCCTGGCCAACATGATGAAACCCCATCTCTACTAAAAATACAAAAAAAATTAAAAACTTTGAAAAAAATAGCCACATGTGATGGCATGTGCCTGTAATCCCAGATACTTGGGAGGCTAAGGAAGGAGAATCGCTTGAACCCAAAAGGTGGAGGTTACAGTGAGCTGAGGTTGCACCACTGTGCTCCAGCCTGGGCAACTGAGCAAGACTCTGTCTTAAAAACAAACCAAAACAAATCTTTCAAGAAATACATCATAAAGGCAATTTCAGATAAACAATGAATGAGATTACTTCCTTATTGAATATGTAAGGATGTTTCTTTTTTTAAAATTAAAAAAAAAAATTGGAGGGGGTAATCGCCTCAAGCATTTATACTTTAGTTATGTTATAACCAATAAGAATATCTAAGGATGTTTCAAAAAGAAGAAAAATGATCCCTAAAGGGAGGTATATTAGCTTGCTATTAGTTGCTATAACACATCACAACAAACTTAGTAGCTTTAAACATTTAAACAACACAAAATTATCTTCCAGTTCTGTAGGTCAGAAATTTGATCTCCTGATTTCTAGTTAAGTCTTACTGGGCTAGGCCGGGTGTAGTGGCTCACGCCTGTAATCCAAGCACTTTGGAGGCCAAGGAGGGCAGATCACCTGAGGTTGGGAGTTCAAGACCAGCCTGACCAACATGGTGAAACCCCGTCTTTAAAGAAAAAAAAAAAAAAGTCTCACTGGGCTAAAATCAAGGTATCGACAGGGCCACTGTACACTCTGGAGATCATGTTTTTCTAACTTCTAGAGGCGTTTGGATTCCTTAGCTGGTGGGCTTCTCCTTACATCTTCAGAGCTAACAGTGGCAGTCGAATCCTTTTCTCATGTTATCACTGTGACCTCTTCTGCCTCTTTCCTCTACTTTTAAGTATCCTTGTGATTAAATTGGGTCCACCTAAATAATCTAAGGTAATCTCCTTATTTTAAGGTCAGCTGATTAGCAACCTCAATTCCATCTGCAACCTTAATTTCTTTTTAGCCATGTAACCTAACATAGTCACAGGCCCAAGGGAATAATAGGATGTGGGTATCGTGGGTGGCAGGGTAGGGGCATTATTCTACTTACCACAGGGGACCCTGGATATCAGTAAAATTGGTGAGGAAGAAATGAGTAAATATGTAGAATAATCTAAACAAATCTCGTCTGAAGAATAAGTCTAAATGTGAGGTTAGAAAAAAGGCAGAACTGGCCGGGCGCGGTGGCTCAAGCCTGTAATCCCAGTACTTTGGGAGGCCGAGGCAGGTGGATCACGAGGTCAAGAGATCAAGACCATCCTGGTCAACATGGTGAAACCCCGTCTCTACTAAAGCTACAAAAAATTAGCTGGGCATGGTGGCGCGTGCCTGTAGTCCCAGCTAATCAGGAGGCTGAGGCAGGAGAATTGCCTGAACCCAGGAGGCGGAGGTTGCAGTGAGCCGAGATCGCGCCATTGCACTCCAACC
The DNA here is from genome assembly GCF_009761245.1 of Sapajus apella. NCBI lineage: Eukaryota > Metazoa > Chordata > Mammalia > Primates > Cebidae > Sapajus > Sapajus apella. The sequence continues at coordinate 13,983,952 of NW_022436992.1, read as the reverse complement.
TGGGTAACAAGAGCGAAACTCCGTCTCAAAAAAAAAAAAAAAAAGAAAAAGAAAAAGAAAAAAAGCAGAACTAAAATGTTAAGACAAATTAAAATGTTAAGCATATAAGTTGAGAGGGAGATGATGAAAGTTAAAAATACTCATAAATCATAGGTTTTGGGGTAGGGGTGTTAGATATTTATTAATTTGAGACCCTGAAGAGTAAAATAGTCATGAAAAAAATTTTAGTAGTTACCATTAAAGAAGTGAAGAAGGGTATATAACTTCTAAATCAGTATGGGAAGGGGGATGGAATAAGAAAACAATAGCAACCACAAACATCCCCACCCAAAATAAAGAATAGTGTGAGAGAAAAAAAAAAAGAAGAAAAAGGAAGCATTGAATAGGGGCTAAAATAAAATTAAAAATTAAGATAGTAAAACAAATGTGAATACATTAAAGATTATAACAAGCGAAAATGAACTAAACTTCCTAGTTGAAAGACATGTAATCAGATTAGATTTTAAAATCTGACAATGCTATTTCCAAGACACACTTCTAAAATATTAAACACAGACAAGTTGAAAGTAAAGTTATGGAAGAACACAGACAAACTAACTAGAAGAGAGCTGGGGTCACCCTTTTGTATCAGACCAGAATTTCACTGAGAAAACACTAACAGGAAGGAGGAAAGGTACAACATAGCGATGAAGCATTTAATTCTCAACAAATGTATAACACTTCTAAACATGTATGACTGCAAAAAAAGAAACAAAAAACCTCAGCATAAATAAAATTTTGGAAGAGCCATGGCTATCAGTCAACATGCACTTACCATATTTACATTGTCCTACTACAAACATTTACCCGCATTACCGAGGTGCTGTCTTCATCCCCATTTTACAGATGGGGAAATTTCACTGGAGAGAAAAAGGTTTGGGCCATGCCTTAGTTTCTTCTGGACTCTGCTTCCTACTCATTGATCCTCACACCTCACCTGGAGACCTATTTCACATTATCAATCAGGATGAGAAGTGGTGTGCCTTTACCAAAGGATCACAGTCACCTTCAGAATGTGTTTAGATACAGATGGAGGCTTCTCTGGTTGCAGATGAAACAAGGGGCCCCATGGTATATCTGCCTCCACGTCAATCACACTCACACACACGTGCAACAGTCGCACACATGCACATGTATACATGCACACACAGTCCTATTCTGGTCTGGCAGTAGTGCCAACACTCAAATCCCAGGTGTTACTCTGTAGCCTTTGAGGAAACCACTGTTATTCTGGGTTTATGAGAATGTTTCTTCTCGGTGCTCCTTTTTCTTCGTAGAAGCTTTTTTTTTTTTTTGTGCTGTGGGCTTTCCAAGATTGCAGCTTTCTCTGATCAGCCACATCAGGTTCTTGGACCATCCCCAAATTAAAGAGGTAGGTTTTGCTGCAAGAGACAAAGACATTCACCTCTCACACAGTTTGAACTATTGGGTAGAAACAGGTTCCAATGCTGGCCAGCCCCTATAGCTCCCAGTGCCCCCTCAATTATGACTCCTGAAGTATTGGAGCAGGGCCCTCACCTGACAAGGAGATAATTAGGTCTGCTGAAGAAAGCCAGATGCTGCTTCTTAGCAAGTTACTACTACTCCTTCTCTTTGAAGCTTTGTCAATGGTAAAGTGCCTGTGATTCTTAAAGGGATAAAAACACAACCTATATAAAGCATCTGGCATGATACCTGGCACAGGTGGGTGTTTAACAAATGTTACCTCATTCCTATCCCACTGTGGGAGTCCATATCCTCTTGGGTGGGCTGCCTCTGGTTTCCATGGTGTTATCAGAGTCATACTAAGTCCATGTGTCTGTACATGGATCCCAAGAACTAATTTCTGGACTGAGTTATGCCTACCAACTTCCCTGATACTTACTTCTGTCTCTCCATTCATCAAATGGAAATGTTTACATTTGGTATCTGCTACTTGGAGTAACCAAAAGGCTTAGCATCCTGATTACCCATAGAGATTTTGGAGAGGTCCTACATTGCCCTGTTTGACCACATTCTGCCTTTTTATGTGGAATAAGCATTCTTTCTTACGTTTGTCTAGGAATTAGCAGTTCACCAAGCACACTCATATATAAGGGCTTGTTTTGAATTGATCTTGGCAGAAATTCTATGAGAGAAGTAAAAGGTAGGTCAAGCATTATAATCCTCATTATAAAGCTGGGAAAACGGAATCTCGAAAAGTTTGAAAGATTTGTTTAGGAGACAGTGTATGAGTAAATAAGAAGTTAAGATTTGCTGAACTGGCATTTCCTGACTATGTATCTAGTGTTTATTCATGGAGAAAGCACTATGGTGGCCAAGTGGCTCAGAGTCACACAGCTCTGTGCCTCAGTTTATTCATCTGTAAAATGAAGATAATAATAATATATTCTGAATATTGTTGTAAAAATTCAATGAGATAGATCACATGATGGCATGAGAGCTCTTCATTGTTACTGTAGTGGATGCTGTAGTGCACTGCCTAGATTCCCATCCCCACCCCTACCCATTAGAATGGCCCATAGCTCAAGAGGCCACATTCTTTCCCCAGGTGAAGCCTGCATCCAGTGACTGCTCAATGTGGGTGTATAAAGGCCTGGCTCCCTTGCCAGGGCCACCCCTCCTCCTGGAGAATGGACTGAGGCCTGCATTACAACTTAATTGCAGCTCAACGCTTCTTTCCATTCAGTCCTTCCTTTACACTCACACAGGTGAGGACCCAGCCATTAAATGCCTCACACGCTAACCTCTGTCACATGCTAGGTTTCGTATGCATACACGAAAACCATCCTCTATCAGTCAGACCCCTTATTTGCAGAGGCAAAGAGGCCAGTCTGGGTTAGATGTGCATCCTGTTTTTACAACAGAATAAGACAAACAGGCCCTCCTGTGGTATAAGTTCATGGTCTTATCCCCCAGCTCTGAAACTCAGCCATATGAGACAACATTAGGTCTGAGGCAGCTCCAGACTTTGGGTTGATGTGTGACTAGGCACAGCCTCCTTTTGCCAATGTTGCAATCCTTTGTAAGAGACCGCAGGTTGTAGCTCGTTCCTGTTACTGAGCACAGAGGTTTGTAGGCCAGTCTCTCCAGGAATTCTGACACACTGCAAAATCCCATGGTTTGAATGCTTCTACCTTCCCTGTGAAAGCCCCTGGCCTCAGAAAGGGAAGCTAGTTTAAGTGACCAACATTTGGGGCAGAGCTTCTGAGGGCCTAGCCACCGTGTTACATACAACAATCAACAGAGATATTCTTTGGCTAGAGTTGTTTTTCTGGATGTAGGACCCTATAATTGTCATCTGCTCTCCAACTCCCCTTCCTCCAAACCAGCATAAAATATAAGGAGGAAAATGCAAATTAAAGAGTTGGTAGCTTGTCCTCCACTTCCAACCAGATTGCCACGCCGAGCTTCCCCTGCTAGAAGTTCTGGAACCCCCAAATTTGCCCCAAGTCTGAGGCCCTTGATAAGGTGAAAGGATGTGAGTGTGGAGGCCGGAGCCCCCCTCGCCCTGTAAGTTGCTCCCTTGCTTTTCCCCTTGAATGTTACAGTTTAGCTCTGTGACTCACTTATAATTGCCTGAATTCCCCATCCACACTTTCTCTTACTTTGGGGCTTCTCATCCTTCCTCTCCCTCCATCTTCCTCCTCTGACCCCAGACCCAAGCCTGAGTGGGGTGCCCCTCCTCTGTGCTCCCACAAAACCCTGTGCCTCCTTCATTGTTGCATATATTATGCTGTGATGTGGCTTTCTGGAGGTGTGAAGACTATAAATCCTATGAAGACAAATACACGCCTACCTTGTTGACCTTGGGAGCCTCACAATCTAATATTGCACCTGGCACACAGTGGTTGGAAGTAAATATTCAAGAGGCAAACACACATTAGGAAGGACTCTTTTGTTATCGTTGTTTGTTGTTGCAGCAAGCGACAAAACCCCACCTTGATCTAGCTGATGGCCCTACCACCTTGTGTTTTGTAGCATGAGAGGAAGAGGAACTGCATCTCTTCCTTCAGTTTCAGCTTGAATAATATCAGGAAGATTCGTATTGGTCTGAATTGGGTCACGTACATGATGTACGGTAGCTGAGGGTGGGGTAAGCTGGTTGGAGTTTGCAACTTTGTTCACATAGCCAAGATATGGAAAGAACCTAAATGTCAACTGGTGGATGAATGGATAAAGAAATTGTGGTACATACATACACTGGAATATTATGCAGCCTTAAAAAAGAAAGAAATCCTGACATTTGTGACAATATGGTTGGACCTGGAGGGAATTACACTGAATGAAATAAGACAGACACAAAAAGATGTTTTCTGCAGGAGCTCACTTGTATGTGAAATCTAAAACAGTGAAACTTAAAGAAGAGAGTAGAATACTGATTGTCAGGGGCAAGAGAAAAGTGGAAATGAAGAAGTGATAGTTAAAAGGTGCAAAGTTTCAGTTATACAAGATAAATGAGTTCTGGAGGTTTCCTACTAATATTTCACAGAGTACCTATAAGTAACAATACTGTATTGTATACTTAAAATTGCTAAGAGGGTGTATCTGATATTATGTGTTCTTACCAATAATACTAATGGTAATAATGAAGGGGCAGAAGAACGCTTTGGAAGGTGATGGATATGTTTATGGCCTTGATGGTGGTGATGGTTTCATGGGAGTATACTTATCCCCAAAGTAATTGAGATGTAAACGTTAAATACATTCAGCTTTTTATATGTCAGTTGTACCTCAATAAAGTGGTTTAAAAATGGCTGGAGTGAGAAAAGAAGGTGTTGCTCAGCAACATGAGGCCAGGTGCTGGGCAGACGAAACCTTGCACATGCATGACTGAACCAATGGGCTCATGACCGTGAGCTTTGTGGCTGTGGATGCACTATGCTCACATAGCCAAGGATTTTTCAATGTGTTCCTTACTGGATTCATTCCGTCTGTTTTCATTTTTATTGACTCCTCAGTTCCCTTATGGGTTGCTTGTTGGCTCTGGTGGAATTATTTAAGTAAGGCTTTGGTTGCAGGAGGCAGACGTGCTTGAGCTGGCTTTGGCTGTAATGGGGAGTTCGTGATTCATGACAGGAAGTGCAGCCAGACCTTGTGAGAGGCAGTAACTGGGAACAGCAAAGTTATGAGAAGTTAAGGCAGTAGCAGTAGTAATTGTCTCTCTAGCCAAGGACACAATGTTTTTGTTCCTGCCTCTATCTGTTTGCTTTGTTCTTCTCTCTCTGCCAAATGGTCTTCTCTGTTTCTCTGTGTAACTGCAGAAGGCGACCACCCTAAGGCTTATGCATTTAGGAGTCCTCAGTTGGAGAGCAGTTACCCACTGCCTGGCCCCTGTGAGCTCCAGTTCCAGTTTCTTATTCCTGGTACCGGATTAGTTTGAAGCAGCTGTCCACTGTAAGTCCAGTGAGTCATGGCCTGGGGACAAGGTCAGGTACATGTATACTCAACTGGCTCTGTGAGTTGTGGTGGTGGTGAGGAAGGTAATTCCCAGAAGAGTGGATTACAGGTTAAGAAGAGTCTACATATCTTGACCACAATTGATGTGAACTTGCAAGGTTCAGTGTGTGACCACTTACAAAGCTATGATCGGGAGTCTCATTTATCTATGGTGATGTATGAGTCTGCTTGTGTGTGTGTGTGTGTGTGTGTGTGTGTGTGTGTGTGTGACACAGAGAGAGTCAGAGAGAGAGAGAGACAGAGAGAATGAGAATATGAGTGGTAGTTTCCCATTTATTTCTCTATGGGCCAAATCCTGGGCTATGTGTTGGAGATAGATATAATAGAAAACAAAATAGACATGGTGCTTGCTGTGACCTGCCCTGGGAGACAGATATACACAGAGGATCACACAACTGCAGAGTCTAAGCTGAGGTCTTAAGGGTGAGGATAGGTAACTAGTCAATGGAGCAGGGGAGGGAGGGCGTTCCATGCAGCGGATGAGCCTGTGTCAAGGTCCTGAGGTGAGAGAAACAGGTGAATTTTAGGAACCAAAAGGATGGTGTGGCTGGAGTTCAGAGAACAAGGGGGGTTGTTTCACAAGCTGACCCTGGAGCCAGGCTGAGCAGATTCTTATGAACTCTGCAAAAACTTAAGGATTTATTTACAACCCTGGCAAACAACTCAAGGGTTTACAGTCATCAGAATTGTAAAGCTTATCTCATGTCTTTTCACACCTCACATCCATTGCTCTGACTTCATGTGTATAAGCTTCAGGACGCAGGATGCACCTCTCCCCTGGCTGCAGTGAAGGGATTCGCCCAAGCTCTCAGTCTTCCCACAGCACCCAGGGACCCCCTGCTGCTGAGCCTGGTGTGTGGTCTAGATTTCTATTCCCATAGTAGGACTTTCTTTGGGAGCCTTGGGGTTTCTCCTGCCAGAGGGCTTCTCCTGGGACTATCTTAATCCAAGAGAGGGGTTCTAATAACATTAAACCTCAGTATCTTTCTCCTCCATTCCTGATGCCTCCCTTTTTTCTACCCTCCCCCTACCCCCTTCCTTCCCTATGCCTCAGGCTAGCTGGCTAGGGCTAGAGCAAGTGGCCAGTCACCGTCATTGGGGATGTGGGTCCTCAGGGTTCTTCAGAAGCCCCCTCACCATGATCAAGGGTCCCCAGTCACTCAGAATTCTAAGGTTCCCAAATGCCAGCTCTCCCAGTGTTCTCCATATCTGGGATGTTGGGCTCCAGGCTTCTCAGACGCACCGAGTACCCTAGGCTAAGCCCCTGATTCCTCAGAGCTTCATAGCCTTAGAGGAGAGGTAGGTAGGCCTGCAAAGAAGCGTTCTGAGGTGGCCTAGGCACTGGGAGGCTATAGATGCCCTTAAACTGTCCCTTTACCCTGGATGTGCCCAGTGTTGGGACCACAAGGGAGCCCCCGGCCTTACGTGCTGATCAGCTTGTAATCCCCGGCCCTGATTGGAAGCCTACTTTTTTCTATTGTGACTGACCCTGGAGTAGCCAGGCCCCTAGCTCCCCAGGGAAGAAATCCAACCTATTTCCTCTGATAGCATGGCTAGTACCTAAATAATTCTGAACACATGACAAGCACTTTACAGTTGTTGTAAACAACCACCTTGTGAAATGGGCAAGAGTCTTACCCCCATTTTATAGATGTGGCCCAGGATCCCACAGCTATAGTTCAGGAGGCTGGGATTTGAACCCCTGGCCACCAGAGCCCACCTTACTGTGCCCTCCTCCTGTTGTCATAACAGAAAAGTATAACACCATGATGACACAACAGGCTATCCTGGCAGGTTCCCAGGCTGCCCCAATGCCCAACTTTCTAGGTTTACAAAGTTGACGTTGACAAAGTTTCCAGGTTTACAAATCTAGTTTCTGATTCTTTAGCCAGCAGGCATTTCTCTACAAAAGCTGCTTCGAAAATTTCCAGCCAAGCCTTAGCGTCCTTGGCATTATACCTTAGTGAGCCAAGGCGGAAGAGAGCAGGAAGTGAAGGCCCCATGGGAAGTCCCTGTGGTCAGGAGCACCCAGGCGGGGTGGGAGGGGGGGGCTTTCCTGTCACTGGCTCCCTGGACCTCCCAGTCCCATTCAGGCCCTGTGAGTTGAATGAAGAGACCCTGGGAATGAGTCCAGGTCTCTGCAGGGTTAGAGGAAATTGAAGGCCCTCACCAGATCCCTGCTGAGAAGTTCATGAATTATGAACACTTCTCCAAGTGAGAGTCTTCTTCCCTGTCAGGAGGGGCAGTGTGAAGGTGGCAGGATTGGTGGCGGCCAGTAGGCTGGCCTGCTCCTTCCTCTCTCTTTCTTCTGTGTATGAAGGCATTACCTACATCAAGGTCCTGTGTAAATGCATGTGATTTATAGAGCATTTTATAGTCTGCATATCATTCATCCTTCTGGTGAGCCCCAAGTCTAAGATAGGACAGGGAGTGTCAGGTCCATTTTGCAGCTGTCAAAATGAGGCCTGGAGGGCAGAAGTGGTGTGCTCAGACACACATAACTGGTTGGCTGCAGACCTGGGACTAGATCCAGGACTTCGACCTGCCCAGGGGTCTCTTGCCACTGCTCCCCATCAACATGGATGGCTTTAAGCATTTGTGAGTTGTCTGCTCCCTGATTGAAGAATGCAGAGACATGAAGCTACAGCAGGGTAGTTCTCAATGGCAAAAAGGAGGAGGAGTGTTCAGAACATCGGGTGCTTCTAGAGAAAGCAGGGAGAGAGTATCTGGCCTTGTGGACAATGTCACGGCAGAGGCCAGGTATAGGGCATGTGGGTAACTGGAAGCGGGGATGGACCCTGTTATTCCCTAAGCTATGGCTTCCACATGGTGCTTAAACAAACCACAAGGGTCTCCACCCAAGGACGTTTTCCCTTTCTGTTCCCTCCACCTGGAATAAACTTCCCCTGCCTTGACATTCCAATGTCACCCTCTCAGAGAGGGCTTCCCTGGCCACTTTCCATAAAATAGCCACCCACTTCTAGGTCCCTCAAAAGCATATACTGTTTTGATTTTCCATTTAGCACATACGCCCTCTGGGGTTATTTTATTTGGTAACTCGTTTCTTGTCTGTTTTCCTCTGTTAGAGCATTGGGGACCTTGTCTGGCTTGTTCCCAATGCCTGAAAGAGGGCTTAGCACACAGGATTAAGCCAACACATGCATTTTGAATGAATGTGTGTATACAAGCATGAGCTGGCAGTAGTCAGGGTTAGGGTAAGCACGAAGGCCCAGCTCAGTTCTCTACATGTGACCTCTCATCTTGCGCAGATAAGAACCAGTTTGGTTTCTGCTAGCCTGAGTCACCCTTCTGGAAACTGGGCCTGCTTGGCATCAGGTCAGCCATCAGCCGGCCCATCTCCTCGGGCTGGCCAGCCCTTTGTGAGTGTGTGGGAGGGGAAGCTGGGTTCCTCCTGAGGTGCTCTGGAAGGAGGAGCAGCTCCACCCTGGGAGGGGCTGTGGCCCAGGTGCTGCCTGGATGCTACTTTATGAGCAGCAGCTCAGCCTAGAGCCAGAGTCTGGAAGACCTTGGAAGACCTCGTGTCCTAGCAGGCCCTCCCCATGGCTTTAGGTAAGCTCCTTCCACTCTTATGTTTCCATCTGAGAAATGAGAGAGGAAAATGTCTACCACTGGTGTTTACCAAATGCTTTCAGGCTCTGATGAGCAAGTGTACAGGAAAATGTCAGGTGCATGGAGCTCCAGGCCTGTCTGGGGCACCTGGGCACAGGGAGACATCCATGGGAATGATGTCTGAGACAGCGGCTGCAAGCCTAGTGCCTGCTAGGCCAGCAGGTGAACAGAAGTGAACAGAGAGATGTAACTGCTGTGACAAAAGTCATGGAGTCCTCGGAGTCTGTGAGTCATTTTCCACTGTTGATAGAATAGGGACATTTGGTGAAACAGCTCTGTTAAATTAGAGAAAGAACAGTGTGAGCTCAATGAGAAATACTAATAGAATATGGCAGTGAGCCACAATGTCTGAGGGTTGATTGATAGGGAAGGGTGGGGAGTGTGGAGAATTAAGGGCTTGGCACTCATCGGTTCCACCAGATGGTTGTCACCAGAGAATGCAGGCCCAGGTGGCCAGAACTTCTCACTTTTCCAGAAGAGTCAGATATTCTGATTTCATTATGTATAGTATTCTGACTAAATAAAACAATAAAACAAGCAGATAAAATATTTAATTTATAAGCTTCCAGTTTGCAACCTCTGGTTAGGATTTGTGTGGGGCAAAGAAACAAATTCTCAGGATTATTGGTCTGTAGACTCTAATTTTAAGTTTCTAATTTAAAATTGGCCCCTGAGGCCAGCCACAGTGGCTCACATCTGTAATCCCAACACTTTGGGAGGCTGAGGTGAGTGGGTCACTTGAGGTCAGGAGTTCAAGACCAGCCTGGCCAACATGGTGAAACCTTGTCTCTATTAAAAATATAAAAATTGGCTGCGCATGGTGGTGCACACCTGTAATCCCAGCTACTTGGGTGACTGAGACAGAAAATTGATGGAACCTGGGAGGTGGAGGTTCCAGTGAACCAAGATCATGCCACTACACTCCAGTCTGGGCAACAAAGTGAGACTCTGTCTCAAAAAAAAAAAAAGTTCCCTAATGAGCAAACCATTTTCCTTCTGGATCTTACTCTCCTTATTCTCCTTTCTGGGTGTTAAGAGGAGGTCTAGCCAGAAAACTCTTAGCTTGTAGTAAGCTCGATGGAAATGTTAGCTCTTAATGTGTCTTCACGGACATTCCATTGTGCTTACTACGAGCCAGGCGTCAAGCTGAACTCTTGACATGGTTTATCCCAGGGAGCACTCTCAATAACCCTGTGAGGAAGGACTATTATTGCTCACATTTTCGGAAGAGGAAATGGATATAGAGAGATTAGGTAATTTGCCCAAGGCCAGACAGCTAGTATAAGAGGAGGAGGTGGGTTGACTGCAGATAGTCTGTCTTCAAACCACTACACTATGATATGGAGGCACAGAGACTGAATGAAATCATGGAGTGGGGAACTGCTTTGTCAACCACAAGCAGTTATTCCAGGGGCAGCAGATCTTCCCCTGTCCCCCAATGGGTACAATGGTCCATGGTGGGTTGTGCTACAATGTTAGCCCATGGTCTTGCATGTTTTTCAAATGGATAAAGTGGGATGCTGGAACCACTCTTAGAACCAGATAGTGATATGTTGTGAAGAAATAAATCCCTATGCTTAAAAATGGTTCATCCCCAAATATTCTGAACTGACACACAATAGGTGCTAAATAAGTGTGTGTGAACTTGAATTAGATTGAATTTGGGAAACAAGTACATGTGAGCTTAGTGAAGACACCATGTTCCCTGGACAGAGGAATCACGTTTTCCATCTAAGGCCAGGAATACAGGAGGTACGAATGTTTGCCAAGCACAGAACAGGGTATCAAGAAGAGAAAAGTTAGGGGGATGCATACACCGACTAGAACCTGGAAGGGTGAGAACAGAGGGTAAAGGATAAAGATGGAACCATGCACATACACTTTGTGTTACCTTGGACTAGCCATTCATTTCTCTTGACCTCTGCTTTCTCTCTACACAATGGGGTCCCACCACTTAGCTTACAGCTGACTCTTATGAAGAAGGAGGTGGAGGAGAAGGGGAAGGTGAAGACAGTGCTGATTAAAAGGGTGAATCCTTTTTAGGATCCAAGTTTGAAAGCAATTTTAGGCTACTAGCTATGAACAATATCTTGATCATGTAGTTGAAGGAAATTAAAAATGAATGGTTTAATTAAAAATTAACTTGATCAGAATGAAAATGATTGATTACTATTATATCTGCTATGGTCTATTTTCCTGATTGGCAGCCTCACTAAGGTTTTTGAATACTCCTGTGTGATTGCTCTATGTATGTATGTATCTATCTGTTGTCTAATAAAATGGATCACATCTCTGCCAATAAAAACAGACTACAGGCTGAGTGTGGTGGCTCACGAATATAATCCTATCACTTTGGGAGGTCAAAGTGGGCAGATCACATGAGGTTGGGAGTTCGAGACCAGCCTGACCAACATGGAAAAACCCTATCTCTACTAAAAATGCAAAATTAGCCAGCATGGTGGTGCACACCTGTGATCTCAGCTACTCAGGAGGCGGAGGCAGGAAAATTGTTTGAACTGGAGGTGGAGGTTGTGGTGAGATGAGTTTGCGCCACTGCACTCTAGCTTGGGCAACAAGAGTGAAACTCTATCTCAATAAATAAATAAATAAATAAATAAATGAAAACAGACTACATGGGCAGGGTACAATTACAATTAACTGTGCCTGCAATTTGCAGCAGCAGCCACCAGAGGTGCCAGTGCCCTTTAAGGGTTCAGAGCTTAGAATAACCCAATTATCTCAGTTTTTCAGAGACTGAGGGGTTTGCCAAGGTGTTGAACTTTCAGTAATAAAGTCAAGAAAATCCTGGACAAATCAAGGTAATTGGTCACTGTAGTCCATAACCAGGTAAAGAGCTTTCCCTGTAACCTATGTGAAGGTTTAGAATCATTTCTTTCCTTATTACCAAAAATCCTCCCCCAATTTTCAAGCAATTATGAACTAAATAGTTACTCTATGAGATGTCACTTCAGCCCAAAAGAAACACCATAGGAACAAATATAATTGTTGCTTCTGTTAACCATGCAATGAAGCATAGAGAAAAAAAGTCAGTGGCCTCTTTAGCAGGATTGCAATGTGGGAAGAAACAACAAAACTGGGTTTCAGTTTTGTTATTTCAGAAATAACAAAACTGGGCCTGACCAGGATCTGGGGCAAGTGAGTTAATCTTTCTGAGCTTTTTTTTTTTATTATTTTTTTTTTTTGCAAAGTGAAAGTAAGTTTATTAAGAAAGTAAAGGAATAAGAGAGTGACCAGGCTGGGCATGGTGGCTCACGCCTGTGATCCTAGCACTTTGGGAGGCCGAGGCGGGCGGATCACGAGGTCAAGAGATTGAGACCATCCTGGCCAACATGGTGAAACCCCATCTCTACTAAAAATACAAAAAAATTAGCTGGGCATGGTGGCTCACACCTGTAGTCCCAGCTACTCAGGAGGCTGAGGCAGGAGAATTGCTTGAACCCAGGAGGCAGAGGTTGCAGTGAGTTGAGGTCGCACCATCGCACTCCAGCCTGGTGATGGAGTGAGACTCTGTCTCAAAAAAAAAAAAAAAAAAAGACAGTGACCACTCCATAGACAGAGTAGCCTGAAACTTGAGTTCTTCTATAAAGTGACTATGAATTTATACCTATTTTGAAAGTGGGTGTCAATATGTCTGTCCACTTTGCACAGCTGTTATGTGGACACAAGGCGATCTGTGTGAAAGTGTAACACAGAACCTACAACACAACAGGTAAGCAGCGCAGTTGTCCCCTTCCCAAAGGCGACTGTTCTTCTCCCTTTCCTCCTGCCTGCAGGGGGATAATAAAACTAATCATGAAAACCAAGAAGGCAAGAGCAAACATGTACCTCTGAAAATACAGGATAACTGCATAAGTAATGAGTTTCAGTGCAGATCCATAGCTACCCATAAACTGCTGGGGCAAAAACCACCTTGGAAAGCTCTGAACCTCAGAAAGGATTCACAGTAAATTAACCACCTAGATCTGAGAGAAGAGTAGCTTCTTGCAGATAACAGTTGGATTATACAGCATATCCTGATGCCCTTCATCATCCGGGAGAGCAGAAGTGGTCACTCTGATAGCAGCAAACCTGGGGACTGCAGCTTGGTGGTAGAGGTGCTCAGGGGGACAGGTATCTCCAAACTAGACCTGCTGCCATAGGGAGCTTCTAATAAGTTGCCGGATTTGGTTAAAATTAACTCGGCTACTTGACAGGGCCGGGTCAGTGAGGACTGACAAAAAGAAGACATCCCATTATACCCTGGGGGTTTGCATTTCTTGAGCTTCTTTCTCTTCTTTGTACGAAAATATTTACCCATGACTCGGAAAGAGCAACTGGAGTCTTTGTAGCATTATCTTAGCAAAAATTTACAAAGCTTGGACAGCAATATTGCCCATATTGTATGGTGTGTGCTGTGACACTCAGGATTCAAATGTTGGCTGAAATGATTAAATATGAGATGAAGCTCTTACAAGGCAGGGTGCACATCTGTCCACCCAAATCTGGATGCCAACATTTTACAAATAGAGCCTGGGTGACACAAATGCAGCTCCAGGAGGCCCAGATAAAAATGTTTGTATTGAGATTTGTTAAAGGTTCCCAACAAACTGGATTTGTCAGTAAGGATTGTTTTCTGCAAAGAGGATGGAACTTGTGGGGTGAGCCATTTAGGCTGAGAAGGAGGGAGGCTGGAGCTGAGAAATGTGGAGGCAATTTCCCCTTAGAAGGACTGAATCTCCCTGCCTCTCTAGGGTGCTGCAGCCAGCAGGATCCAATTGTGTATACGTCTCCCCAGCTCCCCATTCGGTGATAATCATGTCAGTAGCTTGAAATTATCAATGGTGAGAGTATTAAGTCATGGAAATTGGCAAATGGGAACTTTGTTTGTAGATTCAATTGTTAAACATTTACCAGCACACCACTGCCCTGCCTTCAGGCTCAATGACCCCATCCAAGTTTACTCCATCTGTCCACTGTCTCCAACACGACCTTTAAAAACACAGCTGACAACATTACCCTCTTCTTCAATTTTTTAAAAGATAAGTTTCCAGCTCACTGGGGTGGCATTAAAGGCCATTCCTTCTCTGGATCTCACCCAACTTTTCAAATCATTTTTCCTACCCCTATCTCTAAATGCCACTCAAACTCCAGCCATCCTGAATAATAAGACATTTTTTTTTTTGAGACAGAGTTTCACTCTTTCATCCAAGCTGGAGTGCAATGGTGCAATCTCGACTCACTGCAACCTCTGTCCCCTGGGTTCAAGTGATCCTCCTGCTTCAGCCTCCCGAGTAACTGAGATTATAAGGGCACACCACCATGCCTGGCTAATTTTTGTATTTTTAGTAGAGATGAGGTTTCATCACTTTGGCCAGGCTGGTCTTGAACTCCTTACCTCAAGTGATCCGCCTACCTCAGCCTCCCCAAGTGCTAGGATTAAAGGCGTGAGCCATCTCGCCTGGCCAATAAAACTTTTAAAAAGTAGATTATGTCAGATACCTCTGGCCTAGGTTATTTACAACCAACTCTCCTGCTGTGATTAACTAGAAAAGCTAGACAAAACATATTTCCAAAAGATCCCTTTGGAGGCATCAGAGAATGGCCAAGGCTGTGAGGAACTGCCTGAACCCAGTGAGATGGCACCCAGCACTGGGACCCTTTACTCCTGGGGTCATCTACTGGTTTCAAAAACATCAGCTGAGCTTTTCAGCATTCATGGAATTTGGTGGGGGAGATAAAATTTACACCTTATATCCTGCATACAATGAGGGTCCCTGATAATCCCCAGCCAGTCTGGAAATCTGGGTCAGCCTTCGCAGGTACCGAAACCTGCCTCTGAATGATCTCAAGTCCTGGTAGGGTAGAGGGTACCTGCTGTTGAAAGGCTCCTGGCCTACCTGTCCAGCGGGAGCAAAAGTGAACCATTTCAGGATACAGATAACAATCACCCAGGGCTTTGAATGACTTCTACAGTGTTTAATATATAGTATTCAGCAGTCCATAAAATGGAATCAGGCACATGCAAGATGGCCCATGTATTAGAGAGAAATGGGCAATAGAAGGAGAGCCAGCAGGGATTCAAATCATGGATTTGAATCAGGGGCAACCTTTAAAAGAGCTATGGAAATATGCTTAAAAATTTAAAACACAAGATTGGAATTTTTGGCAGAGAACTAAAAACTATACAAAAAAGGAACCAAATTGAAATCCTAGAACTGAAAGATGCAATTAACCAACATTGAGAAATAGCCAACATCTATTGAACACTTCCCATGTGGACGGCTGTGCTAAACCCTTATAGGCATCAACACAAGATGTGTCTCCTTACAGCAGTGCAGTGTCCTTCCTAAGACATGGGCAGCCTGGTTTCTCTATCTCTCTACTTTACCAAAACCCCTTTGCATGGGGCTTAGACACTCCTGTTAGACACTACCTTACACAATAGTGTCTGGTAGCACAGTGCTCAGCACGTAGAAGGCACTGGATGCGATTGTGATGACCAGGAGCTCCCAGGAAAGCTGTGGATGCTGATAGGGAAGACAGAGTCCTTTATGTGCTGTGGTCTTAAAACTTCATCCAGGAAGCAGAATTGGGGCAATGGGGGGCTGAGGACCCAGAACTGAGAATAAGCTTAGTCAGAAATTTCCTGTGGGCAGAAATCATAAGGACGCCAACTGTTTGGGTGAGATAAGGCGGAACCAAGAGTGGACTTGTGGCCAGAAGCGTGAGGAGAGAGAGAGAGCTTCCCCTGTCCCCTTTCTTCCTCTCCCTAAGCCACAGTGATTGACAGCCACCTCATTTGAAGTCAGAGCAGGCTTGAGACTGGACTGGAATGGAGGGTGAGTCCAGATACAGAGCAGGAAGGCTGGAAGTGCAGGGCAGGGGCAAGGGACTGGGGCATTGTGCCTGATCTCTCCCGCTTTACCTGCGTAAAGAAGCATACGCAAAAGCCACTGTGTGAGTATTCTCCGAGTGCCAGGCCAGGGCATGATTCATCACGTGCAGCATTTCATGCAATCCTTATAGCAGCCAATCACTTGGCTTCTATTATTAGCTCTATCAGATAATGAAACTGAGACCAAGGCAGGCTCTGCACATTGTGGGGGGTGGCCCAGCTTGGAAATGACACAGGAGGATTCAGACCTAGACTCCATAACTCCTGCCCCAGGAACCACCCCGAACCTCACTCCCTACATATCGAGAAAGGACATGTTGGGATACTTCTCAGGACACAGTGGGGAAATGACACAGAGCAGGGAGGTTCCAGGATCCCAGAGCAGCTTTTCTCCAGGAGAACACTCTGTCTCTGAATTCAGACTGGGGTCAGAGAAACATTTACCCAGGAGCCACGATGTGGGTGGGACGTTTTACTTGAAACATCGGCTGAGGGCAGTGGCCAGGATGGAACTCTTCACCCTACCTTGGAAAACCACTTCTCTTCTGCAATCTGTAAGGGCACTTTTGAGAGAAATATGGTTTTCCAATTCAGGAGGGCTGAAGAAAGACAAATAGGAGAGAACCTACCCCAGCTGGGTGCTAGCTGTCTTCTCTTTCAGAGGGTATGATGATAAAGTGGTACATTTGATTATTAACAAATGCTTCAGAAATTTTAAACCCTAATATTCAACACACTCTGGAAGTGGCAATAAGTAGACAGGTTCATATACATTACCTCCTTCAGCTAGTCCTCACAAAAACAAACAGATGAACCAACGAAATGCTTCCTTGGCTCTCAGAGGAAGACGCTATTTCTTGAATGTGTTTCAAAAAGGTTGGGTGACTCACTCAAGGTCACACAGCTTGTGAGGACAGTACAGGAATACAAACATGCCATTTTGCCTGTCAAACCCATCATCCAGGGAGGTGACACACTTTTTTGCAGAAATGTTCTATTTCCTCTGAACGATAAGCTCTTTAAACTTTTGGGAAATTCATTCATAGCTTCCCTCCTTTGAAGAATTAACACTTTGGACACAAGGTGTCTGATTCTGATTAATTGATTGAAAGATTTGTTGGTTGAAAATAAAGTCAGACTCATCAAAACCAATTGCTGTAGTAGTAAATATTTTGACATTTTGTCTGTATTCCTGTACTGTCCTCCCAAGCTGTGACCTTGAGTGAGTAACTCATACTTTTTTTTTTTTTTTTTTTTTGGAGACGGAGTCTTACTCTGTCACCCAGACTGGAGTGCAGTGGCATAATCTTGGCTCACTGTAACCTCCACCTCCTGGGTTCAAGTGAGTCTCCTGCCTCAGCCTCCCAAGTAGCTGGGAATACAGGTACACACTATCATACCTGGCTAATTTTTATATTTTTAGTAGAGATGGGGTTTCACTGTGTTGGCCAGGTTGGTCTTGAACTCCTGACCTCAGATGATGCACCCACCGTGGCCTCCCAAAGTGCTGGGATTACCAGTGTGAGCCACCTTCCTTAGCTTACCCATCCTTTTTGAAACACGTCAGAGAAATAGTGTCTTCCTTTAAGGCCAAGGAACCATTTCATTGGTTCGTTTGTTTGTTTTTGTGAGGACTAGCTGAAGGAGGTGATGTATATGAATCTGTCTACTTATTTGCCACTTCCAGAGTGTGTTGAATATTAGGGTTTAATATTTCTGAAGCATTTGTTAATAATCAAGTGCGGGGGGCTAGAGGTTAGAAGGCCTAGATTTCTCTGCATACCTTTGCCATCAGCAAGCTGTATGGCCTTGGACAGATTGCTTTTTTGTCTAAGTATTTTTGAGTCTTCTTGAAAACAATGCCAGGTTGGGACACGATGATTGCCAAGTTCCCATCCAGCTCTAAAACACTACAGCCTGTGTTTCTGCACCGGCATTGTCGATCCCGTAGATCATGCAGAAACTCTCTTCAACCTTTTCCTACACATAAAATAGGAGCATGCTTACCTTTTTCCTAACTGTCTAGAATATTGTAAGGAAGGAGCCGGGCACGGTGGCTCACGCCTGTAATCCCAGAACTTTGGGAGGCCAAGGTGGATGGATCATGAGGTCAGGAGAGTTCAAGACCAGCCTGGCTAATATGGTGAAACCCTGTCTCTAATAAAAATAGAAAGATTAGCCAGGCGTGGTGGCATGTGCCTGTAGTCCCAGCTACTCAGGAGGCTGAGGCAGGAGAATTGCTTGAACCTGGGAGGCGGAGGTTACAGTGAGCCAAGATCACACCACTGCACTCTAGCCTGGGTGATAGAGCAAGACTCCATCTGAAAAAAAAAAAAAAAAATTGTAAGGAAAGAAGTTAATATGTATCAGAGCCCACTATGGTCCAGAAGTGCTCCTCTTCCTCCCTATACCTATTTCCTCTCTCTCTCCCTATTCCTTCCTTCCTTCCTTCCATCTGTGAAGATGACATGATCACCCTCATTCTGAGAGTGAAGAGAGAGACCCAACTAATGAAATCGCTTGTTCGAGGTCACACGGGTGGCACATGGCAAAGTGGCAGAAGTTGAATTTAGACCCATCCCTGTCCAAGTGCTGAGGTTATGCCATTGTCCCGACCATAACTTTAAAGATGTAAGATAATGGGAAAAGAGTTGGTTTCAAAGCACCTCTCAGGAAGAACTCACTTTACAGCAGGGGTCGGCAGACTCAGGCCAAATTTGGTCCATGCTTTGCTTTTGTAAATAAAGTTGTATTGGAACACAGCTAGGCTTATTGATTTATGCATTGCCAATGTCCTTTTGTGAAACAGCAAGCTGAGCTGAGTGATCGTGACCCACGAAACCTAAAATATTTACTATCTCATCCTTTACGGAATGTTTGCCGATCTATGGTCCAAGGTCCGAGGCTGTCCATCCTTCAAAGAACACAAAGTAACACGAGACTGCCCCGTGTGTGGGGATCCCTACCACTTTATTGTGAAAAAGGGACCTTTCTGCGCAAATCTGTTTTTTTAAAAAGTCAACAAACAAGACTCTGGGTACCTGTCAGGCGCAGTAGGGGATCTGGTTTTCATTGTGCTCTTCTTCCCGGGAACTCAATGAAGGGGAAATAGAAATCTCAATTTTGGGGAAATTGCACAGGGGAAAAAGGGGAGGGAATCAGTTACAACACTCCATTGCGACACTTAGCGGGGTTGAAAGTGACAACAGCAGGGTTTCTCTTTTTGGAAATTTGAGGAGGGTATTTCCGCTTCTCAGAGTGCGACAGGGTGGCAGTCGCCTAGCTTGGGTGAGTGACTATTTCTTTATAAACCGCAACTCCGGCCCCACAATGGCAGTCCACTGCCTTGCTACAGTCACAGAATGGAAATCTGCAGGGGCCTCCGCAGTCACCTAATCTCTCTCCTCCTCTTCCTGTTCCATTCAGAAACAGTCGGCCGCCCCTGTGGGAAAAGACCCTGCAAGATGCAAGCCTTCAGGTAAGGCTACCCTGAGGAGGAGGAAGTGAGGGTGGATCAGCTGGAGACTGGAAACACATCACAGCTGTCTGGGGCTGCCAGGCCCTGTAGGGCCTGAGAACGGAATTTGGGCTGGAGAGGATGTCCATTATTCAAGAAAAAGGCTGTTGCATGTGTGGGCTTCAGGGCTTGTATTTCAAAATATCCCAGATGTGAATAGTACGACCGGAGGGCTGGCTTACTTTCCCAGAGGCTCAGCAACTCAATTAGTAATAAATGCATGCCAAGGAGTGAGGCTGGGATTTAGGCCTGGCTGAATGCGCTGCCAGAGAAGCAGAGAGGGGCACCAGGGGCAGGGCACCAGGGGCAGGGCACAGCCCAAAGGCCCAGACTGATGTGGGCAATGCCTGTCTGCACTGACACGTTGGAAGGTCCCACTCTCCAGGGGCCTTGGTTTCCCCATCTGTGACATGAGATTCACAATAACTCCCTGTGTGCTTTACAGGGTTGTTGTGAAAATTAGATGCACAGATAATAGCATAACAGTATTCTGTGCATTGTAAAGATCCTGAAAACCACTGTGATTTGAAAATGGAATTGGGGCTTTGTGAGATCATCACTATTGTAAAGAGGTGATGCTGACAGAAATGATAGGGCTGCTATGCGTGTCCTCTGCCATGTGACATTCCAGCAGCGAAATCATGTTGGGTTGGCTTTTTCCCCCCTTTTGATTTTTCTGTTTGTCTGGGCCGAGGCTGCAGGTCGAGCTCTATGGGTGTATGAGTGACAGGCCTCTTCCTTCCACACATGGGTACTGTCTGCTTCCCCGGGTTGCCTCTGCCAGCTCTGATCAGCTAGAAGCTCCAGGAGATCCCCTTGGAGGCCCCAGGAGGCAGTGTTTAATCCTTCCAGACTGAGGCTAAATCTGGAAACTAGGATAATCACAAACGGGCCAATGCTCACATGTGCAAAGCACTTTGGTTTGCTCAGCCACCACTCAACCAGTGCGTGGGCTCTTCAGAGCCACTTGATGAAGTGGGTGCAGTTAGCCACACTTCACAGGTGAGGAGATGAGGCGCAGGTCCCAGGTCACGCTGGCTGGGGCTCTGTTTACTACATCTCACAGGTCTGAGCCTTGCTCTCAACCAGAGAGGCCCTTTACCAAGAAGAAAGGATTGGGACCCAGAAACAGGTCACTGGCTGAGCTAGAGAGGAAGCCGGCTTGTTCCCAAGGGCAGTTGGCCCTGCAGGACTCTGAGCAGGTTACCAGCTAATGGAGGAAAGGCTCTAGGGACAGACCTTCCTGGTCCAAAACTCAGAGTGAGTTAGCTGCAAGGTGCTCTGTCTCTGGAAACTTCTAACTAGTTGCTGTGGTAGCCACTAGTCTCAGGTGGCTATTTAAATTTACATTTAAATGAGTGAAAATAGAAGAAAATTTAAAATCCAGACCCTTGGTCACACCACCCATATCAAGAGCTCAATAGCCACACGTGGCTAGTGGCCACCCTATTGGGCAGTGCAGCTATAGAACATTTGCCTCCCAGAAAGTTCTTTTGGAAGTTACTGTTCTACAGCATGCTTTGTTGAAACAGAAGTGCCTGCCCTGGGAATCGAAGATGGGAAGCAAGTGAGGAGGGGGGTCAAATACGTGCTCACTGCTCACCAGCTGAGAGCGTTGGGCCTGCCTCTTAACCAACGCCAGCCTCAGTCTTCTTATCTGTGCATGCCATGGGTATATTAAAATACCATACCCCTGGAAGAGTTAGATGCAAATTTGACAAGTTCTGGGGGACACAGGAAGGTGCCAAGTACAAGGCTGGGCACATGGCAGCTGTGCACTGCAGTGGAGTCCTGTGCCTTTTCAGAATCTGGGATATTAACCAGAAGACCTTCTACCTGAGGAACAACCAACTAGTTGCTGGATACCTGCAAGGACAGAATGTCTATTTAGAAGGTGAGTGGTTGCCAGGAAAGCCAATGTGTGTGGTCATTGGGTCACCTTGCCCCTCGGTCTGCAGCAGCATGGCCTGCCTGCACAGACCCTGGGTGCAACGCCCTAATCCTTGCTGGGTCTTTGTACTCAAGTTTGAAGCTGGGAGGGCCTGGCTACTAACGGGCATATATGAGGGCAGCCGGAAGTGGACGTGGAGAGGTAGAGTCTCGGTCAGGGGTCAGTGCATATAGGCACAGTGGTCCCAGGGCCACAGCTGGGAAGGGCAGATACCAGAAGGCAAGGTTGACCCTTCCTTTCCTCTGGTGCCTATGAAAGCTTCCATGTTCCTATGTTGTTCAAACACTAACCCAATCCCAAATTAATCCACCATGTATAAGGCTGGACGTAGTCTCTTATTCCTGGATACCATACTCTGCCATGTTCTGATTCACGCTTTAAACAAGCTGGATGAACTTTAAGAAGCTTCACCCACTCTGTTCCTCAGCTTTCCCTTTAGTGGGATGCCAGTGGGACAACAGGATGTGCGATTCTTTTAGCTCCAGCCTTCTAGGATGTTTTTACTCCCGTGTTTGGTGTCGTAGAATGGCATTACCTCCACCCGCCCACCTTCCCTCTTCCCTTGTTCTGCCTCTGCTGCCTCGCTCTGAAAGTGGTACCTCTCTTGGTAGTTCTCCCAATGAACACACTGAAGCATGGGGAGGCTGAGATTTTTATTGTTACATGAGAGCATGGATGCCTCTTAGGGAAAGAGGAGGTTCAGAAATCCCCAGGCTCCTGTGGAGCCCCACTCATAGCCTTGTGCCATTTACCCTGCCCCTTGGCAGCACACCTATCGACCTGGAGCACAGGTATCCTGGGGAAAATGAGAGAAGGATGGAAATCACATGGAACAAAATCTAGGAGACTCAGGCCTCTAGAAGTAACTGGATAATGTGCTTGGTTTAATCTTCTGTTTAGTTGCAGACCAGGAAGATGAGGGCTCTCTACCCTTCTAACCTTGGGATTTTAGTTTTGGGGGAACAGAGGAGACAGAAAAACACCCAGGGTCTCTTCACTATTGCTGCCTCCTCTTCTATTAACCTGACTCTCCCTCTGTTCTTCCTCAGAAAAGATAGATGTGGTACCCATTGAGCCTCATGCTCTGTTCTTGGGAATCCATGGAGGGAAGATGTGCCTGTCCTGTGTCAAGACTGGTGATGAGACCAGACTCCAGCTGGAGGTAAAACCCTGTTTTGGATATCAAATCACCCCAACACAGAGTGGCTTAAAACAACCATAGTTTGTTCTTATGATTCTATGGGTTGACCAGGATAGTTCTGGGTAGTTCTGTTCCACATGGTGGAACTTGCTGGGGTCACTTTGGCAGCTGCATTCAGCAGAGAGCCTGGCTTGTCCTGGGCATCAACAGTGGTCTCTCATTCTCCAGGATCTCTTTCCATGTGATCTCTCAGTGTTCAAGAGTCAACTTGGGCTTCCTTACAGCATGGCGGCTGACTTCCAAAAGGACAAGCCTCAATGTGCGGGCGCTTATTAAACTTCTGCTTGCATCATCCTATTGGCCAAAGCCAGTCATGTGGCTAAGTCTAGCCCCTTGTGGGAGGGACTGCATAAGCGTGTGAACACCTGGTGGCACGGTCACCGGGAGCCACCACTGTAACGGTCTACCACAGGACCTGATTCTCTGTGCTACTCCCTTGCTCAAGGACCCCTAACCCTCTTGGACCTGCCCTCTTCTAGCAAAGCCCATCCTCAGGATCTTTCTCTTCCAATCACATTGATTAGTTGGTGCCCCACCCAGGGCCCTGTGCTCCTTGATCTCATGTTACGTTAATGGGTTTAAATATAACATGACATCAAGCCCTGGGAAAAGATGGCTTTGTCTCAGGGGCTCATTGGATGCAACCTTAACCTCAACGTGAGTGGCCATACTGTGGCACTGTCATATTCCTCGCCAGTAGACAGGAACACTGTTGTGGAGGGTGACTGCCTGTTCTGTGAGAAGGGGGGATGGCAAGGACATTGCATGTAACATACCACCATCCCATCTCCTCAGAGGCTCAAACCCTGGCAGAACACCAACTCTACAGGCCTTGGCTTCTGCTGACAGTGCTGTGTATTTACCAGACTTACTGCTCCAAGGCCAGGGTGGCTAGATTTCCCAAGTCAAGGTGTGACAGTGGGACAGCCTCTTTGTGTCTTTGCTGTCCTGAAAAACCTGGGCCTCAGGGTCCCACGAAGTGGCAGGCAGGAGTATCTGGGGGCTTTTAGGGTACAGCCTTTCTGCATTGCTAACTCTGGGCTGTCCAGAGGGCCATGTCGTGGTGTGTGTGGAGAGGGAGGCAGCATAGGACTTCCTAGGTCTCACCTGCCCATCTCTTGATTTCCAGGCAGTTAACATCACTGACCTGAGCAAGAACAAAAAGCAGGATGAGCGTTTCACCTTCATCCGCTCAGACAGCGGCCCCACCACCAGTTTTGAGTCTGCTGCCTGCCGGGGCTGGTTCCTCTGCACGGCGATGGAAGCCGACCAGCCTGTCAGCCTCACCAATACGCCCAACAAAGGCGTCATGGTCACCAAGTTCTACTTCCAGGAGGATGAGTAGTACTGCCCAGACCTGCCTGTTCCCATCCTAGCATGGCAAGGACTGCAGGAACTGCCAGTCCCCCTGCCCCAGAGTTCCTGGCTGAGGGGGCACTGAGGAGCGGCCACTGCAGGGTGGACCCTGAGAAGGAGGCACCAGAGTTCAGTCACAGGACTCTGCCTCCAGCCTCTTCAACTGACCAGCCTCCATGCTGCTTCCAGAATAGTCTTTCTAAAGTGTGAATCAGAGCGCAGCAGCCCCTGTGCAAAGCCCTTCCGTATCACCTCTGCGTCCAGGATCAAACCCCAACCACCAGCCTGGCCTGGACTCCCTCTGCTCTCCTCCCTCACTCCACATACCCATGCCCCAGATCCATCAGGCCACTTGCTGACCCCCCACCAAGTGGCTCCCACACCCTGTTTTACAAAAAAATGCCAGTCCATGAGGAAGGTTTTCTAAGGGTTTGCAGAAAATGAAAATTAAGGATTTCATGATTTTTTTCAGTCCACATGAAGGAGAGCCCTTCCTTTGGAGACGATGTTCTTTCTGGGAGAGGCTGAGAGCTTAAAATGTTCCTGCATATATGAAATGATGGTAAAAGTAGATGGTAGCTTTTCCCTTTTATTCATCTTTTTGTAATGTCCAAACTTGTAAAAATTATAAATTACGATACCACGTTGGCCCCATATATATATATATATATATATATATATATATATATGTGTGTGTATTTTTTCGCCTTTTAAAACACTTCCATAATCTGGACTCCTCTGTCCAGGCACTGCTGCCCAGGCTCCGAGCTCCGTCTCCACTCCAGATTTTTTACAGCTGCCCGCAGTACTTTACCTCCTATCAACTCCAAAGGCTCTGAGCAAATGTGGCTCCTAGGAGTTCTTTCCTCCTCTGCCGGAAAGAATGAATTGCTCCTCGACACTGTAGTGCTTCTGGCACTTGAAGACTTGTATGAAAGATGGCTGTGGCTCTGCCTGTCTTCACCACTAGGCTGGGAGCTCTGCAGAGCAGGGAGCATGACTTGTGTGTGTCTCAGTTTCCTGCAGGGCCGAGTACCTAGCCTCACTCTTGGCAGGCACTCAGCGAATGAGTGCTGTATATGTTAGGTGCAAAGTTCCCTACTTCCTGTGACCTCAGCTCTATTTTACAATAAAACCTTGGAAATGCCTATATTGTTGACTACGTCCTTGGCCTTGACAGGCTTGGGGTATAGAGTGTTGGGGAAATTGAAAGACCAACGTGTCTTTCTCACCCCAGAGGCTAGGGCTTGGCTGCCTCTTCTCTGAGAGTTCTTTCCTTCCTTTAGTCTCACTCTCCCTGGATAACATGAGAGCAAATCTCCCTGCAAAAAAGATGTGGAGCAGCATTGTTTACAATAGCCTCTACTGGAAACAACCCAAGCACCCATCACAGAAGACTGAATTCGTACATCACATATCTGCACACAACACGATGCTCCTTTCAGAAAAAAATGAATGAATTACGGCCAGCTGCACCTCACAAGAGAGATGAATCTTACAAACATAACGTGGGTACGAGAATCACAAAAACATGCGTAGAGTGTGATTCCATTTCTATAAGGTTCAAAACAGACAACTTGGAGCTGTCGTGTGGAGGGCTGTGGAAACAGGTGATGCAGATAGAAGTAAGGTTGTGCCCTCTCTGAAGGCCTGGTGAAGCTTGGACCCTGGGAGACAGAGTGGCAGGCAGGAGCACCTGGAGGCTTTTAGGGTCCAGACAACATTCTATTTCTTGGCATAGATGTAGTTAGGCAGTTTTTTGTATGTATATTTTATTTCACAATATCTGGGAAATAAAAAGACTTGCACTCCTCCCCTCAATCAGGGTGTAAGGAAAGGAGCATCTGGAAAATTATGAGATTAGTGAGCGGAGAATTGAATTTGGCCCCACAGGTAGGAGTGCAAGACCGGAGTGACCACTTATCAAACATACCTCAGTGAACAGTCAGGCAAGTGAGGAGTGTGGTCCTTTTTCCTGCCCAGGTTATTTATTTTGGATTCTGGGCTTGGTCTCTGGAGTGCAAGAGGCAGGCCTTAGTGGGGCCATGTACCTGCTGTCTGATTTTGGCTAAGGCACCTCATTTTTTGGGGCCTGTTCCTCACTTGTCCAGGGGGAGTGTTGACTTGGATGGGGACTTTCCAAACAGAGCTCCTTGGACGCTTCCCTCTGAGGGCTCTGGAAATGGGAAGCCCTACAGAGGCTAAATGGACCAGGATTCACCCCTTGAGCCCTGTTTCCAACAGAGCCTTCTGCTTTTCTCTGCTTTACAACCTGGACTTCCTATGGGACTTTGGTTGAAAAGGAGACTTCATTGCTAAAAGCAAATTAAGCTAAACAACCTAAAAGGCAACGAACTGGAGAAAATGTTTAAGGTCTTCTCTAGATCAGTTGATGAGGTCACCCAACATTTCTGAGCTTTCTCTTCCTTGTGTATAAAATGGGAGTAGCCAGCTGGGCGCGGTGGCTCACGCCTGTAATCCCGGCACTTTGGGAGGCTGAGTCAGGCAGATCACCTGAGGTTAGGAGTTTGAGACCAGCCTGGCCAATATTGCGAAATCCTGCCTATACTAAAAATACAAAAATTAGCTGGGCATGGTGGCGGGTGCCTGTAGTCTCAGATACTCGGGAGGCCGAGGCTGGAGAATCGCTTGAACTCCAGAGGCAGAGGTTGCAGTGAGCTGAGATGGCGCCATTGCACTCCAGCCTGGGTGACAGAGTAAGACTCCGTCTCAAAAAAAAAAAAAAAAAAAAAAAAAAGGGTGTAGCCACACCTGCCCCACGTGGACAATAAATACAGGGATGGAATCTAATAGCATACGTGAAGTGCTATGTGAGTGATAAAAGGGCGTGTGTGGTTGGTATATTTTTAATCCTGGTAAAAGGAGGAGTTTCAAAGCAGAAAACTCATCAAGACTTAATGACAACAGTAGCAGCTACCATTTGCCAGGCTCTATATGCAGCCTCCCTTCATGTTACGGACGGTAAAACCAGAGGCTAAGACTCTCTCTGCAAACTAGGTCAAGCAGCAAGCTACACGTTAGAAACAGGCAAGGCAGCAAAACAGTCACATGGGTGAACTCTGGGACTCTGCAGTCACACTCTGACTTTCCTGTTTGCAATGTGTGCTCA
This sequence comes from Sapajus apella, assembly GCF_009761245.1. NCBI lineage: Eukaryota > Metazoa > Chordata > Mammalia > Primates > Cebidae > Sapajus > Sapajus apella. The sequence continues at coordinate 13,956,794 of NW_022436992.1, read as the reverse complement.
TAAGCAAGCTAGCCAATCCCTTGGAGCTTTAGTGGTCTCATCACAAAATGCAAATAATAGGGAATGATGAGTTATTGCAAAGTTACTTAATCTTTGCAATAGTTTTCTGTGGTGAGGAGCATATATTATTATTATTAGTCCTAAAAGAGTCAGTACTCAAAGGGGTCTGCTTTAGAGCCTTGTTTGTCCAAGTGTGGTTCATGCATCAGCAGCATCAGCATGCTTCTAGAGTTAAAGCACAAATTCTCAGATCTCAGGCTTGACTTACTGATTTAAGGTCATCCTCTTAACCAGATCTCCCAGGCATGTTAAATTTGAGAAGCACTGTATTAAAATGCATCAGTCACACAGTGCATGACCCTAACTGTAAACCTAGCCCATGTCCCTACTCTCTATCCCACTAGCCCATTGATGATGCCAAAAACTCCCTTCTTAACACTTCCTAGCCCGCCATGGGGGCTCATACCTGTAATGCCAGCACTCTGGGAGGCAGAGGTGGGCAGAGTACTTAAGGCCAGGAGTTCAAGACTAGCCTGACTAACATGGCAAAACCCTGTCTCTACCGAAAACGCTAAAAAAAAAAAAAAAAAAAAAAAAAAGCTTGGTGTGGTGCTACATGCCTGTAATGATCACTACTTGACAGACTGAGGCATAAGAATAGCTCAGACCTGGGAGGTGACAGTTGTGGTGAGCCAAGATCGTGCCGCTGCACCCCAGCCTGGGTGACAGGGTAACATCCTATCTCAAACAAATAGAAAAACCACATTTTTAAACTTTCATTTTAAGTATTCCATAAAATATTCCTAAGAAGAAAAACTTTAAACCATCATGATGCTGCTAGAATGTCAGCTCAACCCATGCAGGTATTTTTTCTGCTTTGTTCTACAGGGCATTTCAAGTGCCAAGGCCAATGCATGCAATATACTGGGTGCTCAGTGAATATTTGGTAAATAAATGACTTAGCCACTGATATAGCAATAGGGATTAATTTATTAGACTGGCCAGCAAATTTGAGAAGGCTGGGGACTTGGAATTTTTTGAAAGAAGCCTAGAAGAGAGGAAGGGCCCAGAGTGAAGGATTTTCCGGAGATTTGGGGGTTAAGGAAAAAGATATGACCACGAGGTGGCGGTAGCACACACAGTCTTTCTGGGTGATGCTTTAACAGGTTTGCCCTGGAGAAGGTCCTTCACAACAGGAGTCCATCAAGAGGGCTATAGCGTGGAGATGAGGTCCTTACTCAGAAGGGAAGGAGGGCAAGAGAACTCCCAGGAAAGAAGAGAACTGGAAAGGCAGCTTACATGGCCAGAAGTCACCCAGCAACACGGCAGGGAATCTGTGGATCAGAGAGCTCCTGTGGGCTGCAATGGCTTGGGGCCCTTCTGCTTGCGACTTATCCTTGGCCAGCAGATATTGGGTACAGTTTCATGGAGTATGCAGAGCAGGAAGGTTCTAAATGGCTTAAAATAGGCTTGTCTGGGCTATGTTTAAAACAAATGGATATGCAAACATTTGAGTTTGGCTTGGTGGGGTATTTCAGGCATAGTCTCAGCCTGCAGTGAAGAAATTAATAATCAAGGGGCCAGCACACAGAGGCCATCTTTGGCTCATTTATGTAGCACAAGGCAGGGGCCATGGATTAGGAAAGTCAGGCCTGGGTTCATGTTTAAGTGAGGCTTTGTTCAATTAAGAGGCGGTGCGCAGGTGACCAGGAGGTAGAGGGGCTGAGATGGGAGAGAAAAGCACAGAGAGAGAAGACAAGCAAGCCTTAAGAGGAATGTGGCTTCTTCTGTCACTTCTGGGCCTGACCAACTACAGTACTACAGAATCAAGGACAACTATTTGATAATTCAAGGCTGAATTCAAGTCTTCCATAGTTGAGTCAGTTTTCCTATAAAGTTTCTGGGAGAGCCTATGTCAAGGGATCTCCTCTCCCTAAGGCCTCAAGTTTTATAAAAAGATGGAATTGAACTAGATATCTGTCCTCATTAGGCTGATTTGCAGGAGCTTTTTTTAAAAAAAAGCCCGACTTCCTCCATCCACGGATTCTGATTGACTTGATCTGGGGTGGGACAAAGACATTGGCTGAGGCCCTCTGGACCACATGGCTACTGAGTCAGGGACCCTGAGATCAAGTCCTCCCAGCTCTCCTGCCTGGCCCTAGCAGTGTCTGTCAATACAAAGGACAGAGATGGTCTTTAATTTCAGAGAAAGGTTCATTACTGCATCAGCTGTACATTTTGACTATACGTTAATTTGGGTTGAAGGTAGAAGATTTTCTGTTTTCTCAATTACAGACTGGCTAAAACATTTCTTTCTTTCCTTCCTTTCTTTCTTCCTTCCTTCCTTCCTTCCTTCCTTCCTTCTTTCTCTCTCTTTCATTTCATTTTTTTTTGTTTTTGAGACAGAGTCCCTCTCTGTTGCCCAGGCTGGAGTGCAATGGTGTGATCTTGGCTTACTGCAACCTCTGTCTCCCAGGTTCGAGCAATTCTCCTACCTTAGCCTCCCAAGCAGCTGGGATTACAGGTGTCCACCACCACACTCAGCTAATTTTTTTGTGTTTTTAGTAGAGATGGGTTTCACCATGTTGGCCAGGCTGGTCTCGAATTCCTGACCTCAGGTGATCCACCCACCTCAGACTCCCAAAGTGCAGGGATTACAGGCATGAGCCACCACGCCCGGCCAAAATACATTTCAAGTTTCACTTTTAGGGGGACACAAATTGGGCTACAAGAGGGGAGTGTCAAACTGGGGTAAAATCCTTGCAAATCTTGGGGAAACCAAATAATTTTGCGCTTTCTCTTCACATAACTATGAAATCCCTAAGCCACAACAGTAAATCTCAACATGCTTTAAATTAAGCCCAGCTCTCTCATAAAAGTTTCTGGAGCTAATGAAACTAATCTATTGTGTTCCTAGCCTTAAATCTCAGCAAGCTTAAAAAGAGGGAAGATTAGCTTTGACATCTTGCCTCTTGAGTCTCCTTCACTTGGAGGTAAAAGAGTAGTTCAGGAAATGTCCACCAGGGGTCAGCATTTTATACACACCTGACTGTTCTGGAAAAAATATATATTTTTTAAAAATAGAAACGGGGTTACACCATTTTGCACAGGCTGGTTTTGAACTCCTGGACTCAAGCGATCTGTCTGCCTCAGCCTCCCAAAGTTCTAGGATTATCATGTGAGCCACCACAGTCGGCCTGGAAAGAATCTTGACGGGGCAAATAATCAGTTTGGTTCATGCTCTCAAATTAGTGAAGCTCTAGTTTTTCAAGACTCTCTAGGTGTTTCACTCTAAGGAAAAGTTTATTTTCATTCACTTATCAATCAAGCCGAAGCGGAGCCTGACCCCTGACAAGTATCCAATAAATGTTCCCTATTGCCAATGTCTAATCTCCAAGGGGTGGGACCCAAGAAATTCTGTCTTCTGTGCCTGCTTTAAAGTCTACTTCCTGCCATCCTGTTGTTTGCTGAGCACCTTTTACCTGTATGATTGATTGGTGTGTGGAATTAACACTTCCCTCCTCGCCCTTGGGAACACACACCCACATGCTAGAACTCAGCACAGGAACTCAGTGTTTTGCTGTTTGCACTCCCTAGAGCACCTGGGCCCTTATCTGAAACTGGTGAAAACTCATTGCCGACATATTGTGAAGTATTTTCATTTATTTATTTATTTTATTTTTCCATAGGTTTTGGGGGTGGTATTTGGTTACATAAGTAAGTTAGTTAGTGGAGATTTGTGAGATCCTGGTGCACCCATCACACAATCAGATACACTGCACCCTATTTGTGGTCTTTTATCCCTCGCCCCTCTCCCACCCTTCTCCCCAAGTCCCCAAAGTCCCCTGTATCATTCTTATGCCTTTGCATCCTCATAGCTTAGCTCCCACATATCAGTGAGAACATATGATGTTTGGTTTTCCATTCCTGAGTTACTTCACTTAGAATAGTAGTCTCCAATCTCATCCAGGTCCCTGTGAATGCTGTTAATTCATTCCTTTTTATGGCTGAGTAGTATTCCATCATATATATATATATATATATATATATATATCACAGTTTCTTTCTTTATGTGTATATATATATATATATATATAATCATATATATCACAGTTTCTTTATGTGTGTGTGTGTATATATATATATATATATATACACGCACATATATGTTATCATATATATATACATCACAGTTTCTTTACCCACTCATTGACTGATGACATTTGGGTTGGTTCTATAATTTTGCAATTGTGAATTGTACTGCTCTAAACATGTGTGTGCAAGTATCTTTTTCGTATAATGACTTCTTTTCCCGGTAGTGGGATTGCTGGATCAAATGGTAGTTCTCCTTTTAGTTCTTTATGAAGTAGATTAGTTTAATATGCACTTCCCATTTATTCTTCTGTCTTAGAATTCTCTACCCCAGAGATCCACCTGGCCGTTTCTTCTTCTGCATTGAGGCCTCTGCACCCACGGCACCTTATCAGAGAGGTCTTTTTTGACCACCTTATCTAAAAGAGCGTGTGACTCCTGAAAGCCACCTGGACCTCCTTTGCTTACTGCTTTTGTACTTTCCTTTCTTTTTCTTCCTAACGATGATTACCTGCCACCATGTTATGTGTTTGTGTGCTTATTTAAGATTTTTTCCTACTACCGTTTAAGATCCATTAAGATAAGGACACTTCCATCCACACCAGTGCCTGCTCATTAATTCAACAACCTTCTTCATTGAGCACCTACTATGGTTCAACTCCAGGTGCAGGAGACCACCCACAGAGCACTCCCTACAGTGCTTAGCTGTGAATGGAAACCAGCTCAAATATACACGTGTCATTAGTAGTCGTTTTACATAGTTAATTTATATTCCCAGTTTTGTCTTTTTTGTGTGTATTGTGGGGTAAATTGGGAAAATAATAATTCCTTCTCTTGACGTAGAATAACAGGACTCCAGGGTACAAACTGGGTGTCTCTATGTTCACCCATGCTGTGTGAAGAAAGCCTGCAAGTCCCCATCCTCCTTCTCTCTGTGAGAGCCACAAAACCTCATAGAGGCAGGTGGGGTGGAATTAACTGGGAAGAATGAATAATGCTCAAAATAGTGAATAAAGGATCATAGCAGAGCCATGAGATGGCACTGTCAACACTCCCCAGCCTCACCACCCCATAAGGCAGGATCTGCCTGCGGTTCTGATTTTTTTTTTTTTTTTTTTTTGAGATGGTGCTTCGCTCTTGCTCTCCAGGCTGGAGTGCAATGGTGTGCAACCTCCGCCTTCCGGGTTTAAGAGATTCTCCTGCCTCAGCCTCCCAAGTAGTTGGGATTACAGGCATGTGCCATCATATCTGGCTAATTTTTTTTTTTTTTTTTTTTTCAGTAGAGGTGGGATTTCTCCATGTTGATCAGGCTGGTCTTGAACTCCTGACCTCAGGTGATCCGCCTGCCTCAGCCTCCCAAAGTGCTGGGATTACAGAGCCACTGCGCTGGGACTAAGCCCGCAGTTCTGCTGCTGACTTCTGTGGAGGATCTCACTTATCCTGACCTCCTGTCACTCCAAGTGCATCCAGGGCTTACCTTTGCCTCTCTAAACACAGACCAAAGTTCTCTGCTAAACGCAGAGCCCATCCACTTCGGAAACGCAGGACTCTAAAATTACAGTTACCTTTAATATCAAACTCTTCAACAGAACGTGTACCTCTTTCAGACCAGAGCAAACCTCCTGCTGAAAGTATGCCTCCCCCACACCCCTTCTGAGAAGCTCAATTAGGAAGCCTGTGCCGCAGGGAGCAGAGGGGAAGGGGGCCAGCTGCAGACAGAGCTGATGTTCAGACAGGCCATTTGCAGGTGGAAAGGGACAAGAGTTTCTAGTTTGAAATCATAACTCTCAGGGATGAGGTCCAGCTACATCATTTAATAGTCAGGTGATTATGAACAAGCTTCTGAAGCCTCGTGAAGCTCATTTCATTCATTTAGAAAATCAAGGCTGGGTGCAGTGGCTCATGCCTACAATCCCAGCAGTTTGGGAGCCTCAGGTGCAAGGATCGCTTTAGGCCAGGAGTTCAAAATCAGCCTGGCCAATGGAGCAAAACCCCTCATCTCTACAAGAAAATTCTACAAAATTAGCCAGGTGTGGGAGGCTGAGGCAGGAGGATCACTTGAACCCTGGAGGCCTGGCTGCCGTGAGCCATGATTATGCCACTGCACTCCAGCCTGGGTGACAGAGCGAGACCCTGTCTCTAAAACAAACAAAAAAGAAAGAAAACCAAGATCATAATACTTCTCAGGGTTATTGTCACATTAAATAACATGCAAAAGTGCTCTGGGTTAAGCTCACTATAAAACTGCTTGAATAAAGTTATAACCCAAGTATCACCAGATGTCTCCAGTCCGTGGGTTATCTGAATGTCTTGGTCCTGACTTAGGTCACCCTTAAACCCCTCACTATACCCTGACCTGCCCCGTGTACAGATTTTAAATGCTCAGTTGCATGAATTTTGACATGTATATGCATTAAATTAACCACCAACCCAATGAAAATCTAAAACATTTCCATAACTCCTGAAAATTCATCTATGTCCCTTACTAATCAATTCCTCCCACTCAAGAGGTATCCACAGTTCTTTTTTTTTAATTTTACGAAAACGCTGAAAATTCCAAAAACCAGACGGACTTTTATCCCATAGGTTGGTTGTGTCCTGTTTTGAACTTCATATAAATGGAATCACAGTATGTATTCTTTTACTTGGCTTCTTTCTCTCAACATAATGTTTTGAAATTAAAACCATGTTGTGAGAAATCAACAGATTGTTCCTTTCTATTATTGAATACTATTCCAACTTATGAATAAATCATAACATATTATCCATGGACTTTTGAGATGTCTCCAGTTTTTGTCTATGACGGATAAAGCAGCTATTCTTTTATACCATTCTTTTTGTGGACATTTGTTTTCAACTCTCTTGATTTGAGTAAATGCCTAGGAGTGAAAGGTCTAGGTCAAAAGGTAGGTCAATTTACAAGAAATTGCTAACTTGTTTTCCAAAGTTCTTGCATGGTTTTACACTCCCATCAGCAAGGTATAAGAGTACCAGTGGCAGGCCAGGTGTGGTGGCTCATGCCTGTAATCCCAGCACTTCAGGAGGCCGAGGTGGGTGGATCACATGGACAGGAGTTTGAGACCAAACTGGCCAAAATGGTGAAATCCTGTCTCTACTAAAAACACAAAAATTAGCTGGGCATGGTAGCGGGTGCCTGTAGTCCCAGCTACTTGGAAGGTAGGGCCAGGAGAATGGCTTGAACTTGGGAGGTGGAGGCTTCAGTGAGCGGAGATTGCGCCACTACACTCCAGTCTAGGTGACAGAGTGAGACTCCACCTCAAAAAACAAACAAACAAACAAACCAAAAAAGGGTACCAGTGGCGGCCAGGCACAGTGGCACACACCTGTAATTCCAGCACTTTGGGAGGCCAAGGCGAGCAGATCACCTGATGTCCGGAGCTCAAGACCAGCCTGGCCAACATGGTAAAACCCCCTCTCTACTAAATATAAGAACTAGCTGGACATGGTGGTAGGAACCTGTAGTTCCAGCTACTTGGAAGGATGAGGCAGGAGATTTGCAGAAACTCAGAAGGAGGAGGTTGCAGTGAGCTGAGATCGCTCTATTGCACTTCAGCCTGGGTGACAGAGTGAGACTTGGTCTCAAAAAAAAAAAAAAAAAAGAGTGCCAGTGGCTCTAGGTCCTTGTCAACTCAACAATATTTGGTGGTATTGTCAGTGTTTTAAATTTTAGTCATTCTTCTGGAGATGAGGTAGTATCTCTTTGAGGTTTGAATTTGTACTGAAAACATTGAACATCTTTTCATGTGTTTATTGGTCATTTGTGATTTTTTTTTAATTGCAAAGTGTCTGTTTAACTCTTTTGGCCATTATTTTGAGTAGTTTGTCATTTTTTAATTGATTTGTAGTTTTTTTTAAATTACTTTTAATTTTTGTGAGTATTTATGGAGTACATGAGATATTTTAATTCGGGCATGCAATACATAATAATCATATCAGGGTAAATGGGATATCCATCCCCTCAAGCATTTATTCTTTGTGTTACAATAATCCAGTTATACTCTTTTATTTAAAAATGTACAATTAAATTATTATTGACTATAGTCATCTGTTGTGTTATCAAATACTTGGTCTTATTTATTTTTCTAACTATTTTTTGCATCCATTAACCATCTCCGCTTTTCCTCACTCCCTCACCACCTTTTGCAGCCTCTGGTACCCATCATTCTACCATCCTCTTGAGTGCAATTGTTTTCATTTTTAACTCCCACAAGTAAATGAAAACATGCAAGGTTTGTCTTTCTATGCCTGACTTATTTCACTTAACATAATGACCTCCAGTTCCATCCCTATTAATGCAAATGGCAGGATCTCATTCTTTTTTTATGACTGAATAGTACTCCATTGGGCATATATACCTCATTTTCTTTATCCAATCATCTGGTGATTGACACTTAAATTGGTTCCAAATCTCGGCGATTGTGAAGAGTGCTACAATAAACACGGGAGTGCAGATATCTCTTCATTATACTGATTTCCTTGCTTTTGGGTATGTGCCCAGCAGTGGGATTGCTGGATTGTATGCAGCTCTACTTTCAGTTTTTTGAGGAATCTCCAAATGTTCTCCATAGGGGTTGTACTACTTTACATCCCCACCAATTGTGTACAAGGATTCCCTTTTCTCTACATTGTCACCAGCATTTGTTATTACAATTAATAGCAATTATTTGTCTTTCGGATAAAAGTCATTTTAACTGGGGTGAGATGATAGCTCATTGTAGTTTGGATTTGTATTTCTCTGATGATGTTGAGCACCTTTTCCTATATCTGTTTTCCATTTGTATGTTGTCTTTTGAGAAATGTCTGTTCAGATCTTATGCCCATTTTTAACTGAATTATTATAGTTTTTCCTATAGAGTTATTTTTTTGTGTACTTACTGTTACCAGTAATTACCTGAATTTTGTACCTTCAGATGATTTCTTATTGCTCATGAATGTCCTTTTCTTTCAGACTGAAGAACTCCCTTCAGCATTTCTTGTAGGACAGTTCTTGTGTTGATGAAGTCTCTCATATTTTGTTTGTCTGAAAAAGTCTTTATTTCTCCTTCATGTTTGAAAGATATTTTTGCTGGATATACTATTCCATGTTAAAAGGTTTTTTTTGCCCCTCAGCACCTTAAATATGTCATGCCACTCTCCTGGCCTGTAAAGTTTCTACTGAGAAGTCTGCTGCTAGATGTATTGAGCTCCATTGTATGGTAACTTGCTTTTCTTCTTTTACTGCCATTAGGATTCTTTCCTTGACCTTTGAGAGTTTGATTATTAAATGCCTTCAGGTAGTCTTCTTTGAATTGACTCTGCTTGGTGTTCTATAGTCTTGTTGTACTTGAATATTGATTTATTTCTCTAGATTGGGAAATTCTTGTTATGATCCCTTTGAATAAACTTGAGGCCAGGAGTTCAAGAGCAGCCTGCCAACATGGTGAAACATTATCTCTATTAAAAAAATGAAATTAGTCAGGCGTGGTGGTATGCACCTGTAATCACAGCTACTTGGGAGGGTGAGGCAGAGGAATCTCTTGAACCTTGTAGGCAGGGGTTGCAGTGAATGGATATTGCAGCACTGCACTCCAGCCTGGGCGAAAGAACAATACTTCATCTCAAACAAACAAACAAGCTAACAAAAGAACATTTTGTCCTCTGGCCTACATGGTTTCTGATAAGAAATTATTCATCATTCCTGTACGCAATGAATGTGTTTTTTTTTTTTTTTTTAATTTGGTTGCTTTTAAGAGTTTTATATTTATCTCTGTTAAGTCAGTAACTTGAAAGGGTCTGAGTTTTTATTCTGCTTGCAAGCTAACTAGATACCCCATCACTATTTTATAGATTCTAATAGAAGATGATTGAAGACATTTGTTCCTCATAGCACTAACAAAATAATACACAGGCTCCTTGAGGCCCACTTTCTACAGGAAGTTGTGATGAGCTCCATATGTTACCTGGACACATGGTGAAGTACATTATAAAAAAGGAACCCTAATATTAGGAGGCCCTGAACTTACATAGTAGCTGTTGGCACACCTGCCTAGGCTTCCCCCTGGAGGGCAAACTTTGGGATGTCTCTTCATTCTGGGGTAATAAAGATACAGATGACACCTTCATTGATGTGGATTTATTTATATTCCATTTGGTGCTTTATTTAAAAAATGGTTATTGTATTTCTGCTGAAATTCCTGATTTCTTTATCCATTATAACCATTTTTTGCTGTTTTTTTAACCATATTTATCATAATTTTTGTTTTTAATTCCTTATCTTTTGATCCCAATATCTTGGTCATCTGTGGGTCTATTTCAATTGATTTTTTTCTCTTGACTATGCTCACATTTTTCTGCTTTTTTGAATGTCTAATAATTTTTTTGTCATATGATGAACACTGTGACTGATATATTGCAGATGCTCTTATTTTTATTTTCCTTTGAAGAGTGTCAAGTTTTGTTCTAACAGTAAGTTAAATTATTGAAAACACATCTTGGTTTTGTGGAGACCTTGCACTTTGTTTGGATAAATTTCTTTTGGTTTTGTCCCTCATTCTAGGGTATATACCTTAATGCTGGGTTGCAGTCATTCCTGCTAAGCAGTGACCATTCTAGGTTTCAGTGGAAAGCCCGATAGAACCAAGTTCCTCTCAGATGGTAGAACTTTCCCAGAGACAGGCAACTAACGGCTGAGATCTCTGCTCGTTACTGTTTTCCTCTAGGTTATTTAGATTCTTGCTCCACGCATTGTTCATTCAGGAATCTGCCAAGGATTTTAAGGAGTTTGCATGCAGTTGTTGGGTTTCTGTTCTTTGTGGCTCCTTCCTTTTCAGAATTTTCCTCCTCAAAGACATCCCACTGAGTTACCCTCTTGCCTCCCAAGTTTACAATTTACCAGTGTACTTCACACTACTGCTTATATTCCCTGTTAGTGCAAGTTTCTGGAGTGTTCGGTTCATTGTTTTATCCTGTACTGCCTAACCAGCACCTAGCATATGTACAGTAGGTGAATACCGAAGTGAATATTTGTAGAGTGAACAAATGAACTAATAAATTATAGGATTATTAAACCTAGCATCAGAGCCACATCTAAAAAGACTAAGCAGGGGCAGGGCATGGTGGCTCATGCTTGTAATCCCAGCACTTTGGGAGGCAAAGGTGGGCGGATCACCTGAGATCAGCAGTTCGAGACCAGCCTGACCAACATGGCGAAACTCCGTCTCTACTAAAAATACAAAATTAGCCGGGCGTCTGGGCATGGTGGTGAGTGCCTGTAATCCCAGCTACTCAGGAGGCTGAGGCAGGAGAATCACTTGAACTTGGAAGCAGAGGTTGCAGTGAGCCAAGACCATTCCATTGCAATCCAGTCTGGGTAACAAGAGCAAAATTTCGTCTCAAAAAAAAAAAAAAAATTCTAAGCAGTGTTGCACATTGATTTAGAGCAAGGGTCCCCAGTTCCCTGTCCGTGACCTGTTAGGAACTGGAGGCACAGTTGCGGGGAGCGGGGGTGGTTCGAACAAAGCTTCATCTGATTTCCAGGCGCTTCCCATTGCCTGCATTCCACCTGAACTCCACCCCCTGTCAGATCAACTGCAGCATTAGGGTCTCATAGGAGTGTAAACACTAATGTGTACAGTGCATTTGAGGGATCTAGGTTGTGCGATCATTATGAGAATCTAGTGCTTGATGATGTGTCACTGTCTCCTACCACCCCCAGATGGGACTCTCTAGTTTCAGGAAAACAAGCTCAGTGCTCCCACTGATTCTATATTATGGTGAATTATATAATCATTTCATTATATATTACAATGTAACAATTCCAGAAACGAAGTGCACACAATAAATGTAATGTGCTTGAATCATCTTGAAATGCCACCCACTCCCATCTCCATCATCTGTGGAAAAGTTGTATTCCACGAAACCAGTCCCTCCCTGATGCCAAAAAGGTTGGGGAGTGCTGATTTAGAGCTTGGTCTTTGGGTCCAGACTTACTGTCTGTGTGTCCTTGATCAGGTCACTTAGCCTCTCCATGCCTCAGTTTTCTCATGATGTGAAAAGCTTCCTAGCTAGTAAGTTTGCCGTGAGGATGAATGTTAAGACAGCCTATTGCCTAGCACTCAATAAATATTAGGTGTTGTCATGGTTGTTGCTGCTTGTTGAGAGTCTGGTCAGCTTCATTTTAGCAGCATCAAATCAAGAAATGGACCTCTCTAGGTTCCCAATTCCTAGGGGAGCTAAAATGTTCACTAGATATTGTGAGAAAACATGAGCCTTAAAGAGCCAATTCTTCAAGATGGATCCTGAGTGGTTAACTGGGCCTACATCTGTTTTATATTATTTTATTTTATTTTATTTTTCCGTTTTTAAATGTCAAATAAGTGGACCGATTGGCCTAAATTTAAAATAGAGCCAAGTGATCATTTACTGACTAGAGGTCACATACTCTGAGCTCTCTGGAAAACAGCAACATTTTGTCCTTTTTCAGAGCTCACCTGAACCAACCAATCAGAGCTCACCTGCCTTGGCCAATCAGAGCTCAGCTGTATCAACGAGACAGGGCTCAGATGTATGATCAATCAGAAGTCAGCCTTGTCAAGCAATCAGAACTAAGCAAATTTCAAGCCTTCATTTGCATAAATGGACGTGATTGGAAACCTGTGCGCGACCATTTGCTATAAAACCCGAGGCTTCCCTTTGTTCTTTGGAAGGGCACCTTTGTTTTACAATAAAGGTTGTGTCTCTCCATTTTACAAACTGCTGCCTGGAAGATTCCTTTTAGAGAACCTTTGTTCACAATATATAGGAAATATGGAATCATTTAGTTCAAAATTTCATCGTATGGTGACTTAGATAGTTACAGAAATAGAAACCAGCTAGTGTCATCAAGGGTGATATTGAAAAATAATAGCTTCTCGCCAATGACAACCTATTCTGAGCACAAGTTCTCTAAAATAGATTAAGTGTAAAATCACAGCTATTTGCTTCTGTGCCACCAATCTCGAAACCAACTAGTGAATGTTCACTGTAAGTCAACAGTTACAGACAGCTGAAATTCGGAGATCAAATAATAAAACTTTTTCTTGTGCCCAGTGAATAATAAATGTAAGGACTCCAGATAAACCCTTTCAAGGCGTGCACGTATCTGGGCAGGCCTCAGTTTCCGGTTTAGGTACTGGAAAAATAACCAGAGGGCTTTGGAGTGCCCGCAGCTCACTAGCGCACAGGTCAGGCAGAGCCGTGCGGGGCGTGCTGGAGGTACCCGGTCTGCCTGGCGGCCCAGCCCGGCGTCGCCGCGGTCAGACCAGTCAGACAGCTTCGCCCCCCAGCCCGGGCCGGGCCTCAGCCCGCCCCTCCCTGCCCTGCGCCGCCACCCGCCCTCCCGCCTGCAGTCCCGGAAACCGAGTCCCTGCTGTGAGCTCCCGGAGCTGGACTGGCCCAGCCCCCCGCGCAGCCGAGGCCCCGCAGCTCTCGCTGCCCACCGCCGGCCCCTCGGCGCGCGGCCATGGGGCGCCCGGGCCCGCGGGAGGCCGGAGCAGGAGCCAGGCGGGAAATGGGTAAGGGATTGCGGGGAGGCCTGGGCCGGGCGGGGGCACCTCCCGTCGTCGCCGCCCTCGACAGTGACTGTGTGCCACGCACCGGTCTCACCAAGCCAGTGAGCACCTGCGGAGCGGCTGTCGCTGAGGAGGGTAAGGGTCTCTGGAGCTGGAAAGAGGGTTGAGAGCGAGCAGAGGACCCAGAGAATCCAGCCTAAGCAAGTGGCGGAGACTGGGACAGCTAGGGGACGCTCTCATCACTGAGAGAATCAGCCTGCGCTCTCCCGCTGCGGGCTACCCCAGCTGCGCTGCTGGATCTGGACTCCAAGCCCCGCTGGCGAGCAGGAGGAGCCCTTAAAGTCATCCAAGTGTCAGAACCAGGCGACACTGAGGGCTTTGCTTCTAATCTCTCATCGCGCTGTGGCTCAGTGGTTCCTGGTGCTCATGACCAGGCCAGGCTGTCCCCTGCTTGGTGGGAGCTTCCCCCCAAGAGGGCACTGGGCTTGAGGACGAGGCATCTCTTCCCTGTCCCCTTGGGTGTTGGCCCTTCTCCTAGGTGTGTCTAGCAAGAAAGTATTAGAGATTTCTGGGAAGGTAAACAGTGTCTGCTCGGCTGACAAACTCATATCCCTCTAAGATTTCTTTCCGGTCCTAGAATTGCCTAGCTCATCTTTTCTTAGGATGGTGGAGCTAAGAATGTGAGTTCTTTGCTGGATTTTTCCATGCTGCAGGATGGACTTGCTACTCTGGTCAATGCACTCGCCAGGCCTCTGTGCATGGTCTGCATGCCTAGGTCAGGGGGTTAGTGTCAAAGTGAAGACTGAGCAAGGTCAGCCCATCTGCCCTTGAACCTGGGGGTTGGCCCCCTCCAAAGGCCCAGACCTGATTGAATGTAATTAGCAACTAACTGGATGTCCATGAGCCTCTCTGCATAAGGAACACACCAAGATCAGGTTTAGACAGTGCATAGCGCCAAATGATTCATTCTTTTCTTCCAGACGTGGTATTTCCTGTATGTGAAGCATATGAAAAAGAGTCATTCATTCATTCATCTAGCAGATATTTACTGAGTGCCAACTACAAATTAGGCATGTAGGTACTGGGAATACGACTGCTCTCATTTGCATACAAGTTGGAGAGACAAAATAAGCTAGTAAGCAGTTGAATGACATTATTTCAGAGAGCAATAAATGCTGAAAACACAAAACTGAAAAATCCCCCAAAAGACAGATATGGGGCATGGCAGTGAAACGTATAAGAGAAATTTGTCCTTAGCTAGAAAATGTAGCAAGCAGACTTTCTAAGTTAGGTGGGAAATTGGTCCCATGTTCAGGTCCTCAAAATCCAGGGAGACAGGATGAGGTACCCTCTGTTTCTATCAACCGAGAGTTATAAGCTGCCTATAAGGGATCAATGAGAAATGGACTAGCTGTGAGCAGCCCCTCTCTAAGAGTATGTTTCTTATTGGAACGCTTAAATCTAAGACAGAGATTAAGATTCTCAGAAAACATGCTCTATTGACTCACTCACTCATTTGTATATTTATTCAGCAAACATTTATTGAGGGCCTGTATGTCCCAGGCACTATTCGAAGTTTGAAGGATACACCAGTGACTAAGACAATCCTTACTCTCACAAAGCTTATAGGAGAAACAGACAATAAACAACATACAATTTTAATGTTGTGTCAGATGAAGGCTCTGAAGAAAAGCAAAGCAGCTTAAGGGGCTAGAAGTTGATTGGGGCTACTGTGTTCAATAAAGTGGTTAGGACAGCCAGTGCTAAGATGAAATTTGAGCAGAGAGACCTGAATGAAGGTGGGACATGGCCATGTGACTACCTGGGGGAATAACATTCTAGACAGAGGGAACAGTGAGTGCAAAGGCCCTGAAGCCAGAGTGTGGCATGAAAATGCTGGGCATGCTGGATGAACAGGGAGGAGGCCAGTGTGACTTGGGTAGGGAGCAGGCATCTCAGAGACTTGCCTTAAAGGAGGCCGGGGTAGGGCTCAGCCTTGACCACTGGCATCCAGGAAAGCAGATGATGCCCCTCACTGCTGTGGCAGGAACTTGTGGACAGGCCTGGTGGTTTACACCAAGCAGGACAAGAGGTGATCACAGAGATGGAGAGCGTGTCTTTTGGTGCGAGAGATATCATTTGCTTTTCTTACTCACACCCTGCATCCCTCAAAACACTGGGCAGCCTGGCCAACATAGTGAAACCCCATCTCTGCTAAAAGTATAGAAACTAGCCAGGAGTAGTGGTGCTTTCCTATAATCCCAGCTACTAGGGAGGCTGAGGCATGAGAATCGCTTGAACCCAGGAGGCAGAAGTTGTGGTGAGCAGAGATTGTGCCACTGTACTCCAGCGTGGGTGACAGAGTGAGACCCTGCCTCAAAAAATAATAAAAAACAAAACAAAACAAAACCCAAAAACATTATGGGCCCACACAATGAGAATTATAGTGGGCAGCAGACCCTGAGGATTCCAAATTTAGTATTAGGTTAGTGCAAAAGCAATTGTGGCTTTTGTCATTAAAAATAAATGCCCACAGAATGGAAGATGAGAAAAAACTTGCCTTCTGGGAAAATGCCAATAATCTATTTTTTTTTTATCCTTAAAATTATTAGATGATCTCATTAGCAGGTTTTTCTTAAAAAAAAAAAAAAAAAAAAAAAGCAGCCAGAGACCATAATCAGTAGCATTTATTGAGCACACACTAAAGGCCAGGCCCTCCTTTGGGTACTTTGTGTGCACTAACACAAATAATTCTCGCAGCTGGTCTATGCAGTTAATACAGTTATGATCTATCTTCACACATAAGAAAACTGAGGCCCAGAGAGAGTAAGAAAGTTGTCCAATGATTGCAAAGTCTTCACTGAAAAAATAAAAAGAATGAAGAATAAAAATAGAAAAAACAAAAGTTGTCCAAGGTTACATGGATAGTAAGAGAAAAATCAGAACTTGCCATCAGGTGGTGTCATTTTTGAGCTAAGTGCTCTCACACTATGCTGTAACAATGTCAGAGAGCCAAACTTGGGCCCAAATTCTGAAGAGAGTCTGTCCACCAAAAGGGACTTCTGACTGTTCTAACTTTTGGAGAAGCTTCTAGTTGGCAAATGAAATTGGTTCCTTTATAAAACAGTCATGGCCAGCCGGTTGCGGTAGCTCACGCTTGAAATCGCAGTACTTTGGGAGGCCAAGGTCAGCAGATCACTCAAGGTCAGGAGTTTGAGATCAGCCTGGCCAACATGGTGAAACCCCATTTCTACTTAAAAAAAAAAAAAAAAATAGCCTGGCAAGGTGGTGCATGCCTGTAATCCCAGCTACTGGGGAGACTGAGGCAGGAGAACCGCTTGAACTCAGGAGGCGAAGGTTGCAATGAGTTAAGATCATGCCACTGCACTCCAGCCTGGGCAACAAGAGTGAAATTCTGTCTAAAAAAAAATTAATGCAAGCAACCCTTAAGGTACACAGTGAAAAATCTCTTTCCCTCTCCTGTCCCGTGATCTCCAATTCCCCTGGGAGGCAATTTCTTGAGAATACTTTCAGAGAGATATATTCTATTTGTAAACAAGTGCATATATATATGTATACCTTCCTTGTCTTATTTTTTTTAATATAAATAGTAGGAAATAATACTTAGGTATGCAGTTTTTAAAAAAACTCAATATACTTAACAATCATTCTGCTTCAAGACATATAGACAGGCTTCATCTTTATATTTTTTTCTTTTTTTTTCGAAACAAGATCTCACTCTGTCACCCAGGCTGGAGTACAGTGGCCTGATCATGGCTCACTGCAGCCCCACCTCCTGGGCTCAAGTGATCCTCCAGCCTCAGTGCCCTGACCTGTCCGCCCCTGCCCAGTAGCTGGGACCACAGGCAGGTGCCACCACACCAGGCTAAATTTTGTATTTTTTGTAGAGATGGGAATGTCACTATGTTTCCCAGGCTGGTCTCAAACTGCTGGCCTCAAGCAATCCTCCCACCTCAGCCACCCTCCCAAAGTGCTTGGATTGCAGGTGTGAGCCTCCACATCCTGCCTCCATCCTTTTTAAGTACATGTATAATACTGTATCTCATTGAATGGGTTACCATATTTATCTAGCCAGTACATTGGGGGTTTATAAGTTATTTCCCCCATTTCTGTTTTTCTGCTGTGATAGACGATAATACATTAAGCATACCTGTACCTATATAATCTCTCAGTTCTGTGACTGTTTCAGCTGGAGGAATTCATAAATATGGTTTAAAAGTTACGTATATATTTTAGATCTTGCGGAATGCTGTCAGCCTGCTTTCCGAAGGCACGCATGTCTTTGTATGTAGGTGAATGCTGCTTTCCCCTCGGCTCCACCAACTTGATGTATCATCAACTTTTTGTTCTTGCCAATTTGACAGATTAAAAAAAAATGCCATCATGCTATAGTTTTAATAGGTGTTTCTTTCTAGTGAGTGGTGTTACAGGACTTACAAGCCATTGGTATTTCTGTGGACTGTTCATATACTTGGCCTATGTTTTCAATTGGATTTTTGTTGTTGTTATTGAATTATCATTCCTCTTCATCCCTCATTCCTAGTCCCAGTGGTTTCGCCTCACACCTACCCCCTAACCCTACCATCATGAGCAGCAGCTACCCTGACATATTTATGACAGGTTTATCCTTAGACCTGGATGTATTTTAGAAAGGTATATAGAAAAAAAGAAAGGTATGTGATGTTGATTGATATATGCATGCATTTTAACCTTACATAAATTGCTCTGTGGGGCTGGGCACAGTGGCTTATGCCTGTAACCCCAGACTTTTGGGAGGCTAAGGTGGGAGGATTGCCTCAGGCCGGGAGTTCAAGACTGGCATGGGCAACATAACAAGACTCTTCTCTACAAAAAAAAAAAAAAAAAGGCAAATAATAAAAAAATATTAGCCAGGTGTGGTGGCGCACTCCTATAGCCCTAGCTACTTGGGAGGCTGAGGCAGGAGGATCACGTGAGCCCAGGAGTTTGAGACTGCAGTGAGTTATGATAGCATCACTGTACTAGAGCCTCAGCAACAGAGTGAGACCCCGCCTTAAAAACAATAGCTTAGGCCAGGTGTGGTGGCTCATGCCTGTAATACTAGCACTCTGGGAGGCCAAGGCAGGAACACCACAAGGTCAGGAGTTTGAGACCAGCCTGGCCAATATGGTGAAACCTAGTCTCTAAAAATACAAAACTTAGTTGGGCATGGTGGCAGGCCCCTGTAATCCCAGCTACTTGGGAGGTTGAGGCAGGAGAATCTCTTGAACCTGGGAGGTGGAGGTTACAGTGAGCCCAGATCATGCCACTGAACTCCAGCCTGGGCAACAGAGCGAGACTCCATCTCAAACACACACACACACACACACACACACACACACACACACACACACACAAAATACCCAATCACTTTGTGCTATAAATAATATTTTTCTTGCTTTTTAAAAGCAGCACTATTATTTTGAGACACAGTCTCACTCTGTCAATGATTTTGGCTTACTGCATCACCTACCTCCTGGGTTCAAGTGAGCATACCCGGCTAATTTTTATATTTTTAGTAGAGACGGGGTTTTACCATGTTGGCCAGGCTGGTCTCAAACTCCTGACCTCAAGTGATCCACCCACCTCGGCCTCCCAAAGTGCTGAGATTACAGATGTGAGCCACCACACCCGACCAACCAGTACTATTTTTTAAAAGATCTATCTGACTGCAGTGTGTACTCTTGGTTTGTTGCTTCTGATTGCTGCATTGCACCCTATAGTTGCAGTTACCGAATTATTGTAATAGTCAATTCTTTTTTTTTTTTTTTTAAGATGGAGTTTCAGGCCGGGCACAGTGGCTCACGCCTGTAATCCCAGCACTTTGGGAGGCCAAGGCGGGTGGATCACGAGGTCAAGAGATTGAGACCATCCTGGTCAACACAGTGAAACCCCGTCACTACTAAAACTACAAAAAATTAGCTGGGCATGGTGGCGCGTGCCTGTAATCCCAGCTACTCAGGAGGCTGAGGCAGGAGAATTGCCTGAACCCAGGAGGCGGAGGTTGTGGTGAGCCGAGATCGCGCCATTGCACTCCAGCCTGGGTAACAAGAGCGAAACTCCGTCTCAAAAAAAAAAAAAAAAAAAAAGATGGAGTTTCACCATGATGGCCAGGCTGGTCTTGAACTCCTGACCTCAGGTGATCCACCCACCTTGGCCTCCCAAAGTGCTAGGATTACAGGCGTGAGCCACCGCACCCGGCCTGTAATAGTCAATTCTTATTGGATTGGTCTAGAAAGACTGCATGGAGAGTTGGCATTATGGTGTGAGCCTCAAAAGATGAAGAGGATTGGGGACAGAAATGGAGCTGTCCAAGAGGACGTGTGAACATGCCAAGAACATTTAGGGAAGGACCTGTAGCCTGCTGGGGCTGTAGGTCAGGGTGTGGTGGTGTGTGGTCATAGGAGAAGCTGGAGAGTTCTCAGATAACAGAGCTGGACATTCCTTAAAGCAATGGGGGAGAGAGGCAGTTAGGGGCACTATTGGGGAATGGGGGAGGAGGGTGCCAGGTAAAGATTTTCTAGGGCATGAGTGATCTCCCAGGGGAGAATTAGGCAGGCAGTTGCTGCAGTTCTCCAGAAAATCGAGGAGGCACTCTGTGTGCTGGTGGAGCCCAGGGACCCGCAGGGGAGGAGGACCCAGCAGGACAGGGTACCAACGCCATGAGGGGAGAGGCCTGGGTTGGTGCCAAGGTTGCTAACTTGGGAAGCTGGGGGACGTGATGCCTGTCACTAGACAGGTCCTGGGAAGGGCAGGCATGGCACAGGTTGAGAAGGGTGTTTACGGGCATGTGAGAAGGCTGCGAAGTCTGATGCTCTGCTGTACATCCCGCTAGAAGATTCCTGTTGGTAATTAAGAGGCTAGGCTAGAGAGGGAATTGTGAACCTTTAGTGAGTAGGTGGGAGGATAACATGCGGGACTGGGTGAGGTCCTCCTAGAAGAATGTGAGGGTGAGAGATGCCCAGCCAGAACAGAGCCTGGGGCAGGTTTACAGGGAGGAGTAGACGGACAGCATGAGCCAGGCAAGAATATGTGGTGCACTTTTGAACTCTGCCCTTTCCTGGCTAGACAACCTAAGGAAATTATCCTCTTGGCTTGAACTCTGTGCTGCTGTGGAGCCTGGGCAGGGGAGGGAGGGGAGGTGGGTGTATACAGCAAGACCCAACGAGTAGTCTCTGCGTTTCTGGAGCTCCCAGTGCGACCTTGGGGGATGCACAGATGCACTGAGTCAGAGAGGAGGGAAATGGCCCCAGGAAGCTTAGGTGTACCAGCTCTCCTCCAGGGGCATGAGCTCTGAGGCCCCAGAGCTCTTCTGGCTTGGAGCTGCCAAATCAGCGGTCCCTGTTTTCCTCTGAAGATGATAATGGACAGAGTGTGGGTCAGCCCCTGCTGCTGCAGAGGGCACTGGGACGCTCACGGCTTTGTTGCTATAGGCAGGGTTAAGTGTGGGCCTTCCCAGGGGAATATGTGACCCTTTACAAGGCCCAGGAAATGTCCTGCTCTGAGTTTGTCTTCCTCCTTCACTTTGTCAAAGCATACCTGTTCTAGGTTTAATGCCAGAGCTTTGCTTTTCTGTGAATCATACGCACCTGAATTTCTATTCAGTGATTAGTCGCTAATCAGGGCTAATGAGCATTAGGAAGACTTTCAGTTCTTTCTCCAAAGGAGAAAATGCTGCAAAGGTCAGATCAGCTGCACGAAGTGCCTGCTCATTTACATCTCCCTACTATAATTTTTGAGATGAGCGTTTTTATATTTATTCCTATTTATATTATTAAATGATATTTAACAATTTTCTTTGAATACACTACTTAAAAAACAACATAAAGTAGATGTTTTCTATTTTGGTGTGTTCCTAAGCAATCTTATCTATAAAATCAGTTTTGCTACACTATATCTTATTCTAATGTAGTTTCAAATAGATGTTTAACTATTAATGTTCAGTACGTGTACCGCATATCCATGTAGGCAAACACAGCCTCAGATTTGTGGGTTCATGAAGGTAATCTTGGGGTAGGTTACATTTATCCTAACCCTAGGTAGGGGAGGAAAGAACCCTTTTCCTCTTCCTTCTTAGGTTTAGGGACTAGGACCTGCGAATTAAATTGACAAAAGCAAGATTAACAGAAGAAACGTACAAGGAGGTCAATAAAGGAAGTATCTGGCTTGTTAGATGGTTAAAGTTCAAGGCCATATACCTAACTCAGTAGGGGAAAGAGAGGGAGCAGAAACAGGCTTCTATGGGGAGAAAAAATGAGTTTCTTTAAGAAAGACAGATGGATTTTTAGGAGAATAAATGAGAGATAAAGTTTGTGATAATGTTTATCAATCAAGGTAGGAGTGGTCTTTCTGTCTCCTTTAGGGCCTTAAAACTCCCCTGGAGAAGGAATTTGGGATGGGTTTTATTCCTCTTCTCCCTTCTGGGAGTAGATCTGTCCTGAGGCAGCCTTATTTTTCCATAAGTTGCTGCTTTTCGTCACATAAGAAAAACTGAAGTTTCTGGCAGGGTGTGGTGGCTTCTGCTTGTAATCCCAGCACTTTGGGAGGCCGAGGCTGGTGGATCACGAGATCAAGAGTTGGAAACCAGCCTGACTAACATGATGAAACCATGTCTCTACTGAAAATACAAAAATTAGCCAGGCGTGGTGGCATGTGCCTATAATCCCAGCTACTCAGTAGGCTGAGGCAGAAGAATCGCTTGAACTGAGGAGGTAGAGGTTGCAGAGAGCTGAGATCATGCCACTGTACTTCAGCCTGGGTGACAGAGCAAGACTCTGTCTCAAAAAAAAAAAAAAAAAAAAAAAAAAAAAAAGGGACCATAGTGAAATTATAAATAGTTTTGTTATTTAACAAAATTCTGTGAGCGTATTTCCATTTCATTAGATACTCTTTGAAAACAAGATAGCTAAAGGTTGCCTAGGTTCACCATATAGCTATATGGCTACCCAGTAATCTATTCATTTATCTCATTCCTTACTGTGGATATTGATGTGGTGAGCATTTTTGCTGTCATAAGTAACTGCACACACATGTGTTTCAGCAGATGTTTTGTGGGTGCCTTCTGGTGCCAAGGGGGTTGGGGGACGGAGAGTGAATAACTACAGACCCAACTCACTGCTCGTGTGAGAAGGACAGAACCACAAGTGGCTGGCTGCAGGGAAAGGGCTTATCTAAAAAACACAAAACTGGGAGAGAGCCCAGGAAAAGGACCTTGAAAGTCTGGGGCAAGATTTTGTGCTGGGGCAGAGGAGAGTCAGGGAGCTGTGACCCAGGTGGCCCCGTCCCTGGCCATCTGTCCACAGACACTGGGTGTGCTCCGTTTGACTGGCCACAGGCAGCGTAAGGACAGCCTCTCAAGGTCACTGCAACCGCACGGGATTGGGCAAGCAAGTGCAGAGTTGGAGACTTGTCATTCGCTTTTGTAATCACTTCCTGCCCTTCTCCAGAACACCCAGGGCAGCACCAGCGCACACACATGGTCAGAGGCTGGTGCTGTCAGCGCTGGCTGGGCTGTTCTCCCTTTCCTCTTTTCCCTGACTCTAGGAGAGTTCTCCCTCCCACTCTAAGGTCACAGGAGGCCCTGGCCCAGCCCTACCTTCCTGCTCTCATCCTGGGAAACCACAGCTGAGCTGGC
The DNA here is from genome assembly GCF_009761245.1 of Sapajus apella. Classification (NCBI taxonomy): domain Eukaryota; kingdom Metazoa; phylum Chordata; class Mammalia; order Primates; family Cebidae; genus Sapajus; species Sapajus apella. The sequence continues at coordinate 13,933,481 of NW_022436992.1, read as the reverse complement.
CAGTGGGACTGTAAACATCTAACCGGGCAGAGGAATGGATGGGGAGACAGGTGTGCTGTCTGTCCTTCTCCATGACTGAGGCATGTGGAGGTCAGAGAGCTGGGAGGGAACAGAGCCTTTTCTGGAGAAAGGAGCGTGGCCGCCACACTCTCAGCCTTCTCTAAAGTTTAGAACTTTTGGCTGGGCATGGTGGCTCATGCCTATAATCCCAGCACTTTGGGAAGCCAAGGAAGTCCTTGAGTTCAGGAGTTTGAGACCAGCCTGACCAATATGGTGAAGCCTCGTCTCTACTGAAAATACAAAAATTAGCTGGGCATGCTGGTACGCATCTGTAATTCCAGCTGCTCTGGAGGCTGAGGCAAGAGAATTGCTTGAACCCAGGAGGCAGAGGTTGCAGGGAGCTGGGATTACGCCACTGCACTCTAGCCTGGGAAACAGAGTGAGACTCCGTCTGAAAATGAATAAATAAATAAAAATAAAGTATAGGACTTTTATGGAGACTAATTTGGAGCTCATTTGGATGCTTCAGTCCTCCTCTCTCACCCTGCCCAGGCCAATATTTCAACTCCGTTAGCACAAGGGTTTTCATGAACTTCCAGTTGGGAGATGTGAGTCAGGCTTACCCTGTCTAGCTCTGCTCGTTGGGAAGAAGGCCTGCTCCCCACCTGGGTTTTCATTTCCGCAGCATGCAGTGGTAACGGAGTCCAGCAGAAAGTACATTGGGAGGGTTCTACAGACCCAGGTCCAATCCTAGCCTTACCATTTCCTGCCTGTGCACGCCCGAGTGACGGCTGACCCTCTGTCTCCTCATCTGTTCTGTGGCCTGGGGATAATAATGCCCCCACCCTGACCCCAGACCCCTAGGGACTAGAGATGATGTGTGGAGAGGGCCTGGTAAGCGTCAGCACATTGGGGTCCTCAGGAAAGGGTCCTGGGCTTTATGTTAGGTGTCATTTCCTTCACTGGTGGCCTCTCTCCCCTCTGCCTCCCAGGAGGGGCTGACTGTGTGCTAAAATCCCTAGGGCCCCTCTCCTGGAAAGTGGGCCCTACTCCTTGGTCTGTGCTCAGTTTGGGAGAAGTTACCTGTGCTGAGCAGCTTCTTGTGTAGGCAAACAGGAAGCAGCTTACCTCGAGGGAGGCAGGAGAGCTGCCTGGCTGTGCTGTGTGTCTGCTGTGTTGTGTGTCCTCTGTGCCGTAGGGAGAAGGACAGGCTGGGGAGGGAACTCCCAACACACACACACACCGTACATATGCAAGACCCACTGCATGGAAGGAACGGGGAGAGGCAGGTCCCATACCACTTAGTATGGTCTTGAAGAGAGGCTGAGCAGCCTTTAGTCATTCACCAAATGGCTGTGGAGCAATTGAGTCAGGCACTCTGCTGTAAAGCACATGAGCCAGTCCTTCCCCTGGAGAAGTTCACGGTCAAGGGGATGATAGGAACCCATAACTCAGCTGAGGGGCAGGGCCTGGACTTGGGGAAGGGGAAGATCACTGGTGCCTCCCCTTTCAGCCTCAGGGAGCCATGGATCACCCAGAAGCCTGGACTGGGAGGGGCAGAGCCCCAACTTGAGGAGGTTGACACCTCACCTCTTGGTCTCCTGTCTTCTGCCTCAGCATTTGCTGCCAACCCCACTTGTCCATAACTTCTGGCCATGTTCAATATAGATCACTTTCGCTTCTTATCTTCCTCGACTTCTCAGCGGCAATCAACCAAGCCAACCACTTCCTCTGTCTGAAGTAACCCCCTCTTGTCTTCTGTGACAGCACGGCCCTCCCCTTGTTTCTCACACCTTCATGACAGTCCCTTTACTGTCTCCTTTGCAGACCTGTCCCCTCCCATGCTGGGTGGGTGCCACCTTCCCTCTCCCAGCTCAGATGGGTTCGGGTGCGTTTTTCAGTTGTCTACTTGAAATATCTTACAGGTAGTTCAAATCCAATATTAAAAATTAAACTCTGAGCTTCTCCCCTAAGCCTTATCTCCCAGTTCTTTCCTATTTCAGCCAATGCTATTATTACCACCCACCCAGCTACTTGAGCCAAAAATCTGGAAGTTGCCCTTGACTTCCCCTCCCATGTTGACCCCTCGCATATAATGAAGCGGCAGCTTCTACACTCATCCCCCATATGCATTCCCAGTCCCGTGTCTCCCATCTCTGCCATGACTGCCCCAGCCAAGCCACTGTCCCCCATTGCCTGGAGTCTCACAGAGCATCCGGACTGCTCTCCTTGAACTTATGTAGCCTCTACCATCTCTTCTCCATACAGCAGACAGATCCATCTGTTCTCCATATAGCAGATGGGTGACCTTAAAATACACAAATACTCCTTAACCTGTCATTTCTCTGCTTTAAAAATGCACCCTAGGGGTTGGATGTGGTGGCTCACTCCTGTAATACCAGCACTTTGGGAGGCCGTGGTGAGAAGATCACTTGAGGTTAGGAGTTTGAGAACAGCCAACATGATGAAACCCTGTCTCTACTAAAAATACAACAATTAGCCGGATGTGTTGGTGGGTGCCTATAATCCCAGCTCCTCAGGAGGCAGAGGCAGCGGAATCGCTTGAACCCAGGAGGCAGAGGTTGCGGTGAGCTGAGATCATGCCACTTCACTCCAGCCTGGCTGACAGAGTGAGACTGTCTCAAAAAAAAAAAAAAATCCACCCTGTCTTGCCACTGGGGCGCCTGTGGGATCTGGCCCTGCCCCTCTGGCCTCATCTTTTCCCACTCCTTCTGGGCACCTGGGTCTGGCACTGCACCACACTGGCCTGCTTTCTATTCCCTGGACAGGCAGGGACCTTTCCTGCTTCAGGGAAGGAATTAGAAGCTGAAAATGCCCTTCCATGCTGGACCCTCCTCACCAGGACCTGGTGCAGCTTCAGGGGCCTCCTATGCAGTCACCCTCACTTGTTTCTCTTTGCTTCTTCCCAGACATTCCTTACAATTTATGATAAAATTTGATTCATGAGTCCGTTTGTTTCTTTTCTTTCTCTGTCACTAGACTGGAAGCTCCCCGAGAACAGGAATTGTTCTGCAATAGGCAGGCCTATGCAAAGCTGTCCCAAAGTCTGAGGAAGCTGAGAAGTTGAAGAAAGAGGCGGACAAAGCTAGGGGACTTCTAACAGAAGCTATGGAGGTGTCTCAGGCGGCGACGAGATGAGGTGGTGGATCCTGGCATCAGCACCCGAACCCAGGGCTCATATAGCATAGGGCAGGGGTGGTTCTGACCGGATTTGTAAGACAACTGAAGTGTGATGCCATCGATGTTGTTTGACCTAAGGGTAGTACTTAGAGGCTTACAGTAAGTACCTGCTCTTACACAGGGAACAATAGATAAACTGGAAATTGTAGAGGCCCTGCCCTGAAACTGGGGTCAATCAGTTAAGTCAATGTGGCAGGTTAGCTTTCAAGATGGAGGTGCCTCAGCTTCCGCAGCGGTCATGTGTTTTATTCCTGATAGGTCAGCGGCTTGCAGCATAGAGCCTGCGCAGAGCAGGTGCTGGCTTTGAGCCATGGCCATGTTCTGGAGGCACCCCTAGAGGCTGGGGGCCGAAGTGGAGGGTTTCATTTAGGTCCTGGTGACTTCAGGTTTCTGACTTACCTAGCTTAGTGGAGAGAGAGTTGTAAAAGCCGAAATATAGGAGGAAGGCCAGCTTGGAGGAGAGAAGGAATCAGATTTGCCTTATAAATATTGAGTTTGAGGTGCTGGTGAGATAAGCGTGCTCCCAACATTTGCCAGCCCCAGGAAGTGGAGGGGGGGGACCCCATCTAATAAGTCCAAATGTGTGAAAGTTAACACTGAAGCTCACAAGCTGTCATATAAAATGTGTCCTGCCAGGAGTGGTGGCTCACGCCTATAATCCCAGCACTTTGGGAGGATGAGGCGGGCAGATCACCTGATGTTGGGAGTTGGAGACCAGCCTGACCAACATGGAGAAACCCCGTCTCTACTGAAAATACAAAGTTAGCCGGGCATGGTGGCGCATGCCTGTAATCCCAGCTACTCAGAAAGCGGAGGCAGGAGAATGACTTGAACTCGGGAGGCGGAAGTGGCAGTGAGCCAAGATCTCGCCATTGCTCTCCAGCCTGGGTGACAGAACAAGACTTCATCTCAAAAAAAAAAAGTGTCTAATTATCCGACCTCCCACTTTGATCAGGGCCTGGGTGACCAGGTTTGAAGGAGGATTCTCTGCCTCTGAATGTTGCTGCCGCAGCACAGCCCACCCCAGCCTTTGGCCCATGATGCAGCTCCAGCTCCCTTTCTCTTCCTCACCCTGCTCTGCATCACACATGCACATGGGTAGGTGAGCTGCCTCCAGGTTCGAGCTCTCTCTATCCACTTCTGTCTCCACTATCAGGAACCTTGCCAGGGCCCCACCCAGTCTCGGGCTGTACAGGACAGGGGTGCAGTGTGCCCATGAGGGGAGGGGGCCATGTGGGCCCCAGAAGCAGAGAATCTCAGGATCTAGGAGCCCAGAGTGTGGTGGAAAAGCAGGGTGCATGGGCTCCATGTTGGTATGTTCCTGTGGACTCTGCATCCTGCGGGGAGGGGTGCGGCTGGAGGAGAGCTAGAGCTTGACCCTCTCAACTCTGGGTCGGATGGCTGGTCCACACGGCTGTGTGGACATGCAAATAAGGGAATCTCCTGGGCAGCTGGAATCGTGAAGATGAGACTTCAGGGAGGGCAGGGGTGGTGGAGTCTCAGCAGAGAAGACAGTGGTCATTGAAGCTGAGAAAGCAGATTGTGTGGAGGGAGGAGAATGGTATGGTGAGTGAGCTCCCCACCAGCCTCACTCACACTTGTGGACACTGCAGCCTATGTCCAGAGGACACGTGCTGGGAATTCAGCAGAGGGGAATGGAGGTCAGTTGGTTCATATAGTCAGAGGCTCTGTATTCTAACTTCAGCTTAGTGACTTTCCAGCTGTGCAACCCTGGGCAGTGGCTTAGTGTCTCTGAGCTTGCCTCCGGATCCAGATCTGTATGATGGGTTTATTAATGCTTCATAAAATAGGTGTGAGGAGGGGTTGAGGTGCTATTGGGGGACACTTTGTAACAAAAAAGGCAACTGTATTACTTGCATAACTACCAGTGACATGAGACATAGCCATACAAAAATTGAAATGTCGTTTGTTAGAAACCACAATTTGCCTGATTTAGGGCCCCCCTGTCTCTCACTGTGTGCCCTGCAGGGGACTGAGACCCAGGGCAAGGCTGAGAACCTGGGGTAGAACCACAGGGAGGAAGGAGGTGGGGCCTGCTTACTGACCAGTCCTCGGCCCCTTCCCCTTTCTCTCTCCCAGGCCTTTGCATGGCAGGGAGAGGCCTGTTCCACCATGGCAGGTTCTTTCTAGGCTGGTGTGCAGGGTGGGGGCCTCCAGGGAGCAGGGGCATGGGGAAGGGAGCTGGAGGCACTGGGCCTAGGAGGAGAGGCTCTTGTCTTGTGGGCAGGAAGTGTGAGGTACCAAGCAGCTCAGGAACTCCGGGGAGGTGGCGGGGAGCAGGAGGGGGTGTGTGTTGTGGTGAGGAGGAGCGGAAGTCGGAAGCTCCAGCTGCCACAGCCACGCTCACTGGGCAGGCCGACTGTGCAGCCAGGAAGTGCTCCCGGGAGCTCAGGCCAAGTCATCCTTTCTTGGGTCCTTTGGAGGTGAGCTAAGTGGGTCTGCCTAGGGTGGGGCTGGAGGGACCTGCGGGAGAAGGGAATGCAGAGACTCACTTGTGGGTCCTTGTGGCAGGGGCTGGGGCAGGCAGGCAGGGGGAGTCTAGGGCGCCTGCAGTGCTGGGTGCACCTGCTGTGAGCCTGGAGGAGGCTAGGCCCCTCCTTCCCCTCCCTTCTTCCGTCCTGTCCCCCTCCTCCCTCAGCCTACCCCTTCTCATCTGACCCTTCTCTGATTCCCTGCCCTGGCCCCACTAACCCCGGTTGTTTCCCTGTCCTGGCTCCCCGCAGAGCCCCTGGAGGTCTGGAATAGTGAAGAGAGAAGGAAGCTCCTTGCTAAACCTCTTGTGTGTGTCGCTGGGTCCACAGTGACTGCTCTGGCTGAGTACCCAGTGCGGGCTTTTGTGGCCAAAGGCTTCAAGTGACCCCTGACCCTAGACTCTGGAGAGAGGGAGTCTGGAAGGCCTGGGTGTGGGGAGGGGGCTGCTCTGGGTGTGGTTGCTGTGGGAGCTCAGAGTCAACTTGGCCATCAGGGGTCCCAGCTTCATCTTACCTTCCAGGACTATCCCGGAGAGGCTCGAAGAGACATAAGGGGACCCTCCTTGCTGGTTTAACTCTGGCTTAGGCCTGTTGTCCTGATGGGCAACAGAACCACTGCACTTTCAAAGTGTGCCTGTTTGGGACACTCTAAGACCCACTGTAGTCCTTATTGTCATAGTAAAGGGAGCTGCATGGAACAAAGTTCCCACCCACCTCAATGCCATTCCCCTCTTATTCCAGGGCCTAAAATCCCACAGTTGAAGTTACTCCTTTGCTAGAATGCAGAGAAGAGTGGCCTGTCATCAGCTAGTGATAAACACCCCTCTGTTCGTTGGACCTTGGCTCAGCTTTAAAAAGTGGGCCCCAAGGGGTCCTGTCTCCCAGCTTCCTGGGACTCTAGAGCATCACACGGCGCCGTCCTCCTATGGACAAGGAACCACCTAGCATGAGGGTCAGAACCCGGGCTGCTGAGCTCTTTGTTGGGAAAGGGGGAAAGGCCCAAAGAAGGGGTGAGGGATGTGGGGTGAGAGGACCCAGGGAGGAGAGGCCCAGCCTGGCCCCAGCCCTCTGGGGGTCTTTGTCCTCTCCAGGCAGTGCCTGTCCGGGGTGCCTCTACCTCTATCCCCATGCATTCTCCCCTGGATACTCTCTGCCCATCTCAGACCCCCATCCTCTGCTCCCTTCCTGAGCCTCAGCTGGCCTCACCACAGGCCTTCAGTAGCACTGGCTTCTCTCTCTCTCTCTCTCTCTCTCTCTCTCTCTGTGTGTATGTTCACGCACGCGAATTTGCATGGTGGCTCTTTCTGTGTGGGCAGGATGTGGGGCCTTTTCGAGTCATTTCTCTCATGGTGCTTCAGGCCTCAGGTTCAGACAGAGGCCTCTGTCCTGCAGCTTCAGGCCAGAAAGCGCCACTCATGGTTCCTGCCTGTGATACATCTGTAATCTGGCAGCTCCCTGGGCTGCACAGGGACAGGACTGGTCACCTCCTAAGTCCCTGGAAAGGCCAGAAGCCATCACACTTTTTCCATAGGAAGGAAAACATTACCAGGGTAAAAGGAGGGAGTGTTTGCTTGCTGAGTCTGGAAGCTCAAAAAGGGAAACAGAAACAGGCACCCTCTGGATGAAGGCTCAGGGCTGACTCCTCTAGGAGGTCAAGAGCGGAGCCTGCCCGGGAGGGCTGTTTGTTTGTTTTTGTTAATTTTGGCTTCTCTAAATGGACAGCAAAACAACAAAGTTAAATTGAGCAGGACACGGTATTTCCTGAGCACCCACCAAGGGCAGGCCCAGCACTCAGACCCATTCCAACTTTACAACAAACCTGTAAGTGTAGCTTTTACTGGGTGTTAGTTCCTTATTTTACAGATAAGGAAGCAGGTGGAGTTTTTCACCCAGAGCCACGTGGCTTGTCAGCTGTAGAGTTGGGATGGGAGTCTGGTCTGTGAGGCTCCGTGTTTGCTTTCTTCACTATGGCCCTGAAGTGGGCCAAGGAGGGCGGTCAGGTCACCCAAGGCTATCACCTTCCTTTCTTTTTTTATTCCCCCCAGCTCTAGTCTTCCCCTCAGAGTGCGGGTAGACACTGAAAGCCGTCACCTTCCTACTCAGGGCAGGCTCACGCCCAGCCTCTGTGCCCGATCTCCCCGTTCTTCAGCTAGAGCACAAGGCTGCAATGGCAGGCTGAAGGTGAAGTGCAAACTCAGAAAGTACAGTCTGGGCAGCAGGTGTCAGGTGGGCTCCTTCCTGCCCTCTAGGGTCAAAAAGAAATTGCCTTGAAGCCAGGGGGTGGGGCAGCTCTATCTTTTAGTCCCTCAGCCACCCTTTCTGTGTCTTTCACCTCCCACAAGAGGGACACAAGGCTTCCCTGCAGGATTCTCCGTGAGAAACATACACCCCTTCCCTACCTTGGTGAAGATGCCCTGGAAAGTAGTCAGTTGTGCTCAAGAAGAGTCCCTGGGGGGTGGCAGAGTGGAGCGGTGCTCTCTCTTCCCCACCTCCGCTCCCTCCCTGCTCCCTACTCTCTGAACTGTCTTTACACTGTCAGAGCCACCTCAGTGCTCAGAAGAAATGAAGGGCCACTTAAATGTAGAGGTAACAGAACTCACCTGATGGGGCACGTGGCAATTCTTTTGCGGTGGATTTCTTTCCTCCTGCTTTCATGCTCGTTGGGATGAGACAGACAGGAGATTTCAAAAGAGATTTTACTAAACACCAGGGATGGAAAAACACAAGTAAACCAAGAATATTTTAGATATGTAAGACGTGGGCTCTAGCCAGGTGCAGTGGCTCATGCCTGTAATCCCAGCAGTTTGGGAGGCCAAAGCAGGAGTCTGAGACTAGCTTGACCAACATGGAGAAACCCTGCCTGCACTAAAAATACAAAATTAGCCGGGCGTGGTGGCACATGCCTGTAATCCCAGCTACTCAGGAGGCCGAGGTAGGAGAATTGCTTAAACCTGGGAGGCGGAGGTTGAGCTGAGATCGTGCCATTGCACTCCAGCCTGGGCAACAAGAGCGAAACTCCATCTAAAAAAGGAAAAAAAAAAAAAAAAAAGACTTGCTGCCCAGTTCCTGGCCTGCCTCTGCCTAAGGGGTGCCACCATACCTTGGGGATCAAAGGCTAGTTCCATCCTCCACCCTTCCTAAGTCAGACTGACCTCACCTGGGTACCAGTAAGACTGCCTTCATGGCCTTAGGAAGTGACCACACCTTTTAGGTCATCCCACCTTTATATTCAGGCAAGAGCAATTTTAAAGAAAGGAAGACATCTTTTAAGCATACAATTACATAGTGCCCCTTCCACAAGTGGAAAGCACAAACAAGATGATTGAATGGGTCCTCCTTTCTGTTCAGACTGCTGCCTCGGAGCCAAGACCCCTAGGGACATTTTTGGCTGCTGATCTTGTAGGGACCTACCTTCCTGGGGATGGTAGGAAGAGGTGATTGGTCATGGGCAGTCTGGTCCCCAGGAAGAAGTCTTCATGTTATAATGATGCTAATTCTCCTTCTCCAAGCCTCGGTCGCCCCAGTCGCCCCAGTCCTCTGGCCTGGTTGTTGTGGAGGGAGAGTTCCGAGGATCCATCCTGTTAGTGTACTCTCCATCCATCTGTCTGTTCATCTAGCCGTCCCCTCTCTTACTTTCATAAACGTTCCACATCACCGACTCTCAGACCTTGCATTGGAGTTCAAGTGACTCTCCTGAATTCACGAGTGAATTCAGGAATGTCCAAGGAAATTGATTAGTGGGCAGAAAGACAGAGAACTGTAAGCTGGGTTCACACCCCAGCTCAAGTCACAGGCAGGACTGAACCTCTCAAGTCAGTGCTAATCTTTAAGTTTCTAATCCACTTGAACTAAAATATGCTTCCCAGAGCTTTGTGGGTGGAGGTGGTTTAACAAATCAGTCAATAAAGTGACTGAGCCATTCAACATTTTCATAGTGAGACACAGTGGCAAACAGGAAACACAACAAATAACCTGCCATCTTGGCGCTTACCTTCTGGGCAAAGTAGAACCACTTGGGTAAACACACTGGGAACTACACACCGGGATACATGTGCTCAGAAAATAAAAGTAAGGGGTGGAGTACAGTCAAATTGAGTTTAACTGGTTTAAAAAGTCATAGCCATGGGGCACAGTGGCTCACACCTGCAATCCGAGCACTTTGGGAGGCCAAGGCGGGTGGATCACTTGAGATCACGAGTTTGAGACCAGCCTGATCAATATGGTGAAACCCTGTCTCTACGAAAAATACAAAACTTAGCCGGGCATGGTGGCGAGTGCCTGTAATCCCAGCTACTCGGGAGGCCGAGACAGGAGAATCACTTGAACCCAGGAGGGAGAGGTTACAGTGAGCTGAGATTGTCCCACTACACTCCAGTCTGGGTGACAAAATGAGATGCTTTCTCAAAAAAAAAAAAAAAAAAAAAGTCAAAGCCAGTCAAACCACATGCCTTGTCCCCATTGAATACCTGATCTGTCTCCACCCTTTCTGTCTCCATGGCCTTGGGCTCCCCTCCACTGCCCATTTCCTTACACCCCACCCCTCCCAGGCTCCTCAGGTGCTGCACGCCTCAGAGATCAGCTCTCTTCTCTTTGCTCTCTGGAAAGCTGCTGCAGCCTCTGGTATTTATTTATTTTTTCTCTGAAAAAACTCAGCAAGGAACATTGGGTTTCTTCTAGGAAGGCAAGTCCAATCCTCATTTATATCTAGCATCAGCATTAGCATGTATCTATAGGGCTACTTTATGTATATATACATACCTATTTGCAAGTACATATATGCAAAGAGAGACAAGCAGGCTTCCCATTTATCTTATGAAAAATTCAGGATGCCCTTTCCAGCGGGCCCGGCCCTGCATTCCCACTCCCATTCCCATATTGGCATTGGAACTTCTCCTGCCAAGTGAGTTGACTAATGGTGAGAGAAGGTGAGTTGGCGTTACCCTGGCAAAATGCTCTGATGCCCACAGGGCCATGAGGCTGGCACTCATTCAGGTTCAACGTGTGGGGTTGGGTGAATGAGAACAGGAGAAGGGATCAGGGGTTATGCATGGCAGGAGAGCTATCTGGGCCCAAAAACCAGGCCCTCGCAGAAACCTGGAGGGGGGCTTTGGGGTCTGGGAAGGGAGGCAGTTGAGTAGAGCTAGGGATGTTCTGGTATGTGTAAGCCAGGTGCTTCTCTCCAGCTTTCCCCTCTATCTCTACATAGGTATATCTTCCTATTTATACCTATTTAGAGATAGAGGTATAGGAAAATATACCTATACCCCATGGGCTGGTTTCTTGAGGAGGCTGCCGTAGGATGTGGTGGGATGAGTCATGTTTTTGCTCACACTCGGTGCTCTCCACCAGGCAGGGCTGGTCATCTTTCATGTGCGAGGTTGGGGCAGTGGTCGGGGAGACAGGTTTGGTGTTTACTGCACATGGAAGGGGCTGTTGTTCTTGGGTATCTGGAAGTCACACATGGTTATAAGTTGAGAGAATGTGTGTTAATAGTCTTGCTCCCCAAAATATTCTAATACAGCTCACAAGCACACACACAGCCTTCAAGATAGAAATCTGTGAGTGGCTGGGCACGGTGGCTCACGCCTGGAATCCTAGCACTTTGGGAGGCCGAGGTGGGTGGATCACCTGAGATCAGGAGTTCATGACCAGCCTGGCCATCGTGGTGAAACCCAAAATGAAAAAAAAAAAAGAAATAAAAAGAAATCTGTCAGTGAAGAAAGTAAGGCGAAGGGAAAATAAAGAAAGACAGCTGCTGGGCGCAGTGGCTCACGGCTGTAATCCCACCACTTTGGGAGGCTGAGGAAGGTAGATCACTTCAGATCAGGAGTTCAAGACCAGCCTGGTCAACATGGTGAAACCCGTCTCTACTAAAACTACAAAAA